>NW_027466945.1:1482500-1500000 GCF_046128005.1 Genypterus blacodes | reverse complement strand
CCCCTCCCCTGTGCAGATCTGTCGTCCAAAAGTCTGTTTAGTTTCAACGCCAGCTGCATACCCAAAGCCCTCCACCAGGGTGCAGATGTATTTTTTTAAGGTTACAACCATTGTCATTGAAGTTTAAAACACAGAAATTTTTTTTTTTTTTCATTTTGATGGTGAAAAATAAAGTAAAAAGTTCTCTGATTTGACTTTACTGTGCAAAATACGACTCAGTTATAAAATGTAATTGTTCCCGTCATCAGAAAGTCCCGTTTTCATGAAGAAAGAAAGATCCCCAACTCACCCAGTCCAGGTATGAAGGTGTTGAGAAACAGACAGATGACAGCCAGAGGGAAAGGCATTGTGGGTATGGCGGCCCGTAGAGGCCCCTTCTTCTCCCTGACCTCCACCACCACTCCGCCGCCAGCCGAGGGGGCCCCGACCATGGCTTTGGCCCCCAAGTCGTACGTAGCGTTCACACGGCCCTGCTTGGTCCCACCCTCTTTCTGAGCCATCTTTCGCCTTCTTTCTTCTTCTCTCTCTACACTTAATGTTCACACTAAACTCACAGATAAGACGAGGATTCCTTATTACTGTTCCAGCAGTGGACAAACAGAATGTATCCACACAGAAGGATCTCAAATATTCAGCAGGTCCTCACATCAACATAACCTCACTGACATGGATTTAAAGTCAAATCTATAATTCCAGAAAATAACTGTGAAGGACACACACACACACACACACACTACTCTGCTTCTGTCCCTAAAAGCATTGAGCAATATTCAAGTAACGTTCAGTCGTCCCTGAAGAATCTGAATCTTCTGTGAGGTCCAGAAAGTTCTGAAAGTCTCGAGCAAGAAAAAGTGATATACAAGGTTTTGTTCAGTCGAAGCTCTGCTGTGTCCTTAAAAATCAGCAAAGTGTCTGATCACAGATCAATCACATCCTCCAGATGATCCTCACTGATCATCAATAGGTTTTAGGAACGTTGGTTCAAAGGAAAAATCGGTTCTTCAGCAAAAACTGATCTTCAGGAAATTCCTTGAAAGATACAATATCCACAGTAGTCCTTCTTTGTTTCTCTGTTTGTTTCTTCCTTTCTTTTTCTTTCTTTCTTTCTTTCTTTCTTTTCCTCCTTTTCTTTCTTTCTTCAAGTCAAATCATGCTCAACCCACACGCTGCTCTCCAAGACATGGAAGAGAAAGTGTACACAAGCCCCCCTTTTCTACTCTCTCTCTCTCTCTCTCTCTCTATGTGTGTGTCTCTCTCTCTCTGTCTCTCTATGTGTGTCTCTCTCTCTCTCTGTCTCTATTTCTCTCTCTCCCCTTCCCCTCTTCCTCCTAGTTTCCATTTAAAGGAACAGTGCGCCAATTCAGTGTTACAAGTGGACCTGCTCTTGCTCAACAAATGGTTTGGGTGCACTTGAATCACTTCTGAGGAACAGAAATCTGTGTGTGTCCCTCAGCTCACACTAGAATCAGGGGGTGTGGTGACAATAGGGCGAGGGAGAGAGAGAGAGAGAGAGAGAGGGAGAGAGACAGAGACAGAGACAGAGAGAGAGACACAGAAAGTGCAAGCAACAAGGAAAGAAAGAGGGGAAGAGCAAAAGAAGAGTAAAGATGCAGAGAGGTGATATGGAGACAAAAATCAACACAGGAAGGAGAGAGGAGAGGAGGAAGAGGGAACGGAGTGAAGGAGGAAAATGGGCAGAGGGCGGACAGAGTGATGGACAACGGAAAAGGGGAGAGGCTGGGAGGGGGAGGGGCCAGAGAGACCGCTGGGGTCAATATCTCAGGAATTATTCATCCAACCAGATC
The DNA here is from genome assembly GCF_046128005.1 of Genypterus blacodes. Classification (NCBI taxonomy): domain Eukaryota; kingdom Metazoa; phylum Chordata; class Actinopteri; order Ophidiiformes; family Ophidiidae; genus Genypterus; species Genypterus blacodes. The sequence goes on along the minus strand of NW_027466945.1, from coordinate 1,498,195 downwards.
CCCTAAAGATCAGATCCCCCCCCCGCGTTCCTCTACCCCTGAGTCCCCTACACACACACACACACACACACACACACACACACACACACAGCCCTCCTCTCCTCTTTGATTTGAATATAAAACACAACAGCAAAAGCACAATGGAAATCAACTTCACCCTGAACCCCCCCATGTTTCCCTTTCTCCCTCTCATCACTATGTGGTCTCCTAGCAACCCAGGAAGCTGTATGTAATTACACTGGAGATATCGATCTGCAGGTTTTTGCTCCTCCTCCTCCTCCTCCTCCTCCTCTCTCATTCTACACTTTTTCTCTTACACTCTCTAAATTGACATTCAATTCTGAGCTTAATTATGCTGTAATCTCACCTCAAACACACACACACACACACACACACACACACACACGATGGCTGAATGTGGAGATGCAGCATTACTGTGTGTTTGGCAGCACAGGACACAAAGACGTTTGTCCCGCTGAACTCAGTCATTATGGTAACGTTCAGATAGAGGAGTGCAGTGGAATGTGGTGAAGCTTATTACCATGACAACGTGACAGGATAAAGTTATACACCAGCGCTCGTAAAGTGACATTTATTCACAGAGGAAAAATAATTTCGCCAGTGGATCAGAAATGTTCCTCACATACACACGAGAGCTCATCTGTGTGTGTGTGTGTGTGTGTGTGTGTGTCTCTGGATCCTGCTGATCCAGATCCACTAGTTGCGAAATCTTTGACTTATCAGCTGGCTGTATCGTCCTTGGACTCTGCTACCATCTAGTGGAAATGCTGTGTTACTACAGGCCCAAGTCTGAATGGTTGTCTATGGCCCAAAAATAACACAACAGTCATCTTTGGGATTTTCATCACAGATTTATCACCGCAGGTCTCCTAAGAAAGGATGTATTATATGTGATGCTGTCAGCTGAGGAGCTTTATTTTTCCACCCGGGCTGAAAGGGTTAAAGCCCTGGCAGCTGATGACTTGGGCGACACAGAGTTGTGCTGAGTGTGATGATGTCATAGAGCTAAGGATCCAAAGGCCCTGACGGCTTCAAACGACCTGCAGGAGAATAAGGGAGAGGCTGTGTTCACTCCCACGCAGCCCTATCAGCCAACATGAGTGAAGACACATTTGCGGCAACCCGACGGTTTTATTAATGGCTTATTATTGATTAAGGAAGAATTCAACAAAACCAGCAGTTACAATACAATGAAGCCATACGGTGTAAAAACACTCACACACTCTTCTCCTGCCATCCCTTTGACTCCTTGTCCTGTTTCTTTCTCCTGCACACACACACACACACACACACACACACACACACACACACACACACACACACACACACACACACACATACACACACACACACACACACACACACACACACCCGCGTCGCCTCTCTCTTTCTCTTGGGGTTTAATTTATTTTGATCCCATCTGTCAGTAAAAGCTGACATCACTCACCGGTTATTTATGTCTGTATGCATGTATGCATGTGTGTGTGTGTGTGTGTGTGAATGTGTGTGCGCCTCCCCCAGGCCTGGATCATCTCTTCAGTGACGCTACCGTTCACACTGTGTTTCCTCCCTTCTTTTCTCTTCTTCCTTTCATGTGCAGAGACTCTCGCTGGCTTTTATGTCTCTTTCTCATTATTTCTGTCACTCTAGTTCCCCACATTTCCAAGCGAAATCTCCGTATTGATGCCACACAGTCATTTGCACGTCGCTTCTGTGTTATGAACAAATAACTGTGTGTGTTATTATTGAAAGAAATCCTCCCATCCGGACTGAAACCTCCTCTCTGCCCACAGAATGAAGCTTCTTCTTCTCCAAGGTTGTCTTCTCTTTATCAGTAAGATTCAGTGATCGGTAAAGGTGTTGGGTTCTCACTCTTTCCTGGCAGGCAGGTGCATGAAACATCACGCCCCCCCACACTCACACACACACACACATAACACATCTCTGTGCACCTTTTACCGGCCAAAACTCAATAATTGTTTGTTTTGAATGGAGGTGAAACATTCTGAGTTTCTTTGTCCGTCTGTCCTCCTGTGAGCTACTTTACCTCCCGTCTGGCCCAGTTTGTGTTTGGCTGCAGGTAGGTCAGGCAGAGAGAGACGAGCTCCCCTACATGTGGACCAAGTTACCGGGCCCTCTCATACGTTCTCTCCTTTGCCTCGTGAATCAGGACTTTATTTACCTGCTGCTTGTTTAATGAAAACAAAAGTTGCACATGGTTTTATTCGTCAGCTTGATTGCTTTGTGGTCTGGTTATTCATAGATTAGTGGATTGGTTAAGTGTTTTGGATAATTTGAGGTTAACTGACTGCACAAAGAGACCCTTGAACTACCTGATCTCAGTCTCTCCTCGTTAAAATGTAAAAATATGCCACAACAATCTGACCAGACGGCCGAGACCAACTGTGGTTTGAGTGGAAATGACCTGAGTGATATTTTAATGGGGTCACGACTGTATAAACACACACACACACACACACACACACACACACACACACTTGATGTACCACAGTGGCTCCTTCAGGATAAAAATAAAAAATCTGGGTCTGCAGCTAGGAACAGACAGACTGGGTGATGATGTCACTGCACTGATGTCACAGTTTCCCTTCTAGGCCCAGAAAAGCTTTTTGCTATTTAAATTGAGAATTCCAAAGTAACAGCAGGTCGAGGTGGCGGGAAGGTCGGCTGACGGTTTATTTGTGTCCTTGAATGTTACTTGGTATCTAGGAAAGACACACACACACACACACACACACACACTTTGAATAGGCCTGAGACGGATGTGAACATGTTCAAATGTTCCATAAAAGATGCAGACGTGTTCTGTTTTCATAGACTTCCCTGGCGGTGCGATGCAGTGATTCCCTCACCGACCTGCACCTCGGAGTGTTGGAGGGTTTTGCTTCACAAATGTGGGACCACCATGAGGGAGTGTCGCAGTGAGAGCAGCCATGTTTTATTCTGCTTTTCTGCTGCTTTCTTGCCTGGAGAGACGAGCACACGGCTTCTGCTCAGGTTCACTTTCTGAAGGGAAAAGTAACACCGGGAGTGTCAAATCCGGTACAGGAAGTGTTGTAAACGTAGCACAGACATCATCCATGCTCCCCCAGCGTGGCTACGCTAAAGTGCCTCTGACCCTGCTCACTACAAAGACCCCAGTCAAGTATGTGTGTGTGACAACAGAACCCGTCCCCCCATAAGTCCATGCAGAGAAAAGCATTTGGAAGAAGACACAAGACAAGACACAGACGTGATACAGCACTGGAGAGACACGCCAGGTCTCTGCACTGGACTGGATCTGTGGAGGTCTTTGAAGACATCCAGACATGTTGTTGGCGTCCTGCTCACACACTTCTGGCTCTACCAGCTGGAGAAAACATCAACACTGCCACATGGGTGAGGAGGATACAAGACCTGGGGGCTGATATGCTGCTCAGACATTCCACCAGAATACTTCAGGTCACCTGACAGGCTCAAAATATCCTCACACTCGTGTCAGAGTTTAAACCTAAAGCTAATCAGACATAAATGCCTGGAGAGGAAGTGATCGTTCAAACATCATCCCGCTGTGAGATTTGTGTAATACTTAAGCTACTGCAGAGTGTGAGGTGGGCTGTGGGCTGTGTGTGTGTGTGTGTGTGTGTGCGTGTGCGTGTGCGTGTGTGTGTGTGTGTGGGGGTTGTGTCTTGGGTTCAGCTAGGCCTGTCTGAGTCAAATTTAATTCCGACAACAGGATGTAGCGGGTGTGATGACACCTCGGTCTGCTGGCATATCCGTCCCTGAACAGGTGGAGGCTTCAGCTCGGCTCTCTCTCTGCCTGTGTGTGTTCTTCCCTGGGAAACAGCTCCGCCTACTGGCAGCGTGGCCTCATTGTTTACGTGGTGCGCTGAGGAGCGAAGTACTTTTGACCCAGAAAAAGCTGATTTAATATGGATGAAGAGATAAATGTAAATGTGTGTTTGATCATCTGTCCCATCACAACAAGAACATTGATCTATAATCAATCGATGGTAATTTATTTCTGCAATTAAAACCAAACAACAATGAGTTTTGATCCATGAAACAAACCTTTATTCCATCAGAAAACAGTGTGAGCAGATGATTTATTAAACGTTTTAATCACTGGAGACGTCCAGAACGTTAAAGCAGATTTAATGACTCACAGAGGAGGGAGACGAATAGGATGCATTTAATTCAAAGCTTGTGTATAGAAATGAATTCTTTATCAAAATTCGGAAACAAATCAGCTGGTTCTGCTTCAAACACACATGTACTCAGTCTGTTGTTTGGGCTTTGCTGTCTCTCCCTGCTTTGGACATGGGGGAGATGATGTCTTGGACCCAGCGCTGAGAGGGGGGGGCACAGATCTCCGCACCTTTCTTCATCTTAAAGCTGGGCGAGAGAGAGAGAGAGAGAGAGAGAGAGAGAGAGTCTTTCTTTTAATACACACAGTCTGTAGCTTATGATAACAGAAAGCCAGATGTGTGGCTGTGTTCAGACCCTTAGAGGTGCAGCGGCTGGTTGATTACTTACAGCACAGCAGGTTTGGGACACCGCTGGTCTGTGAACCTGAAGCTCACTATTCCACTCTTGGGCAAACGTCTGGGAAAATAGTCAAAGCAGCAATTCTCTGGACCGGAGCCTGGAAACCCAAACAATAATCCATCATCTACAGATCTAAACTGATTTTACTGCACTTTTATTATCAATGCTTCTTTAACAAAAGTCTCTTTGGATGACCTCATGTTGTTCCTAATTTAAGAAACATGAAGAAAATGTACTTAATTAGAGACAATGAACTCACTTTGGGATGCCAGGACAGTGACGGAGAAGAAAGTCAGGGTGAAGGCCAGAATAATGACGGGGCTCTTCATCATCATCATCATTAGGTCTTCTCTAGTCTCTGAGGAGTGTGTGTGCTGCTCTGCTGGTGGTCTTCTTCCTGCCTAAGTGTCAGGCAGCCGTGTTTTATGCTAGAAGTTGTGTTCGTGTGTGTGCATGTGTGTGTGTGTGTGGTTGTGTGGGTGTGTGTGTCTGTTCCATGACCAATCTGAAGCTGTCAACACACTGTGGTTGTGTGGTCACCTCTTCATCTGAAAGGAGGAAGAGGGTAGGGGGAGGATGGGGGAGGACAGGGGAGGCGGTCGAAAAACGTGTGTGTGTGTGTGTGTGTGTGTGTGTGTGTGTGTGTGTGTGTGTGTGTGTCTGTGTGTGTCTGTGTGTGTGTGTGTGTGTGTGTGTGTGTGTGTGTGCAGGGTGCAGATGCATTGTGGTTTGCTCTCCTCTCCAGCTGCTTCATGTGGGCTCTCACAAGGTGACATTTTAAAAGATAAAACATGATTTGATGACCTTTAATGATAGAACTTAAAATATAATTACAAAAAAACATCCTGATTATTATATTAGATCTCAAACTGATGCCTATCTCAACATGTAGTTTGATCTTCTATTTCACTCCACAGTCACTTCATTTCTATATCTGATTAATGTTTATTATTAGAGTGGTAAAGATTATATAGTGAGTACACAAAAATATACAATATGTAAATACAAAGTGTTACTCAGAGTACCAAACAGCCACTATAGACGACTATGGAGGCTCTATAGAACCTTGTAGATTCTGTAGATCATTGTGAGTTTGTCATGGCTGCTTATGTGTGAACGGAACCACAAACGAACAAGTGAAGGCAACAACTGCAACATGTCGCCTGCAGACTCAAAGTGAAACATGTGGTCAGGAAGGAGACCACCAATAATGCACATCTCTGCAATGTGTGTGCGTGTACTCACACAATTTAAGTGAAAGTTCACATGGACTCGAGTCAATACAAAATAAAAGATGAAATAAATTGATCTCCGAACTCTGTGAGGGAACAGAACAGAACTTTAAATGAAAATAAATCAGTGTGTTGTAGTTACTGACCACTGGGTGGCATTAGAGCTACATGGAGAGGAGAGGAGAGGAGAGGAGAGGAGAGGAGAGGAGAGGAGAGAAGAGGAGAGGAGAGGAGAGGAGAGGAGAAGAGAGAAGAGGAGAGGAGACCTTCTCTTCCTCGTCTCTCTTTCTGAAACCTTCTTGGATCTGAACCGGCTAAATTAGAGACAAACAAAATTATTGAATATTTACAAACTGTTATTTAAGAAGCACATTTTCTAAAATGTTAAAGTGAAGAAGTGAAGTCTGCTTTCCTCAAATCCTCACATCCTGCCATCCTTACATCCTTACATCCTCACATCCTCACATTCTACATCCTTACATCCTCACACCCTCACATCCTTCCTCATCCTGGCTCTTCACAGCTGCTCATCCATCAAGAGGTGCAGTGTTGCCTCTGTTTTCACTCAGTGTGCTTACTTTGCCACCCGTCCACACATCAACCATACCCATGCATATAAAAGCAGCCTGAAGACACAAGTAGAGCAGATTCATGTTGGAAGTGAGCCAGTAAATGTAGATAGATATGGAATGTGACCGTATAATCTCTTCTACTTCTCTTGTCTCCTTCCTTACTTAAACAAGTGAACATGTCTCTTTGTAACTAAAGTTGATGTGTCGCAGCTTTTCAGGGCGTTTTCATCTCTGACATGGATCCATGAGGGTCAAAGGCCTCTGGAGCTGATTACTAAAAATACAAAAGTACAAAAACACAGAAGGAAACTTTCTTACGCAAGCCAGAGAAACTGAGACGTTCTGTCTGCTCTCAAGAATAATGTGGCGTGATAACGTATCACAGCAGGGCCACACACTCTTACACAACCACCATGAAAATGTTGTTCCTGCATGCACACACATGGACAAACACATGGACACACACACACGCACACACATGGACAAACACATGGACACACACACACACACACGCACACACATGGACACACACACACGCACATGGACACACACGCACACGCACGCACGCACGCACACATGCACACACACGTGCACACACACACACACACTCATATAACATGTACAAGAAAAGAGAGAAAGTGGAGTTTACATTTCTCATCATCTCTTTTCTTCTTCTTCTTCTTCTCTTCTTCTCCTCTGCAGCTTCACACACAACAATAAAAGACTGACAGGGACACATGTATGTAAAGAGCCGTTTGTCATGTGACTAAGATAAGAGATGCGTCCTCGGAATGTGTAGAAATTCCTGTTGCGTCCTGTTTGCTGTCGTCTCAGGAGGAGGGAAGGAGGCGAACATAGAAGGAGACATAGAAGAAGAATACTGGAGGCTACAGGAAATAGACTTTAGATTCATTTTGGTAAGATAAAGACAAAGATAAAGTTTGCCTGTGATGGATTGGTGGAAGTATTGCGTCACAATAGCGTGATTCTTTGTCTGGTGTCATGACAACAATGTGAACTATAATCATGCTGTTTTGTTTCCCGCGGTCTCATTGCGTAACGCAGCGCTCTGAATGTGATGAAGTGTTTAAGGTTAAAGCTGCGGCTTATCAAGGGAGGCGTGAGAGCAAACACTGCTGCTTAACACACAGCAGACCTCCATAAACACTAAATCAATGTTTTCATCCTGATAATATATGAATCAGAATCAGTCCAGCGTGTGTGTAGCACGAGGTTCAGCAGACGTGTTTGATTTCAGCTTGTATGACATCATCATAGTGAAGTCTGAGGCATGCTGAGTTACATGTGTGTGTGTGTGTGTGTCTGTGACATGTCTGTTTTTTTGGTGCCAACACAAACATTTCATTATTTCCAGGGTCAAAGGTCAGAATAGTTTGAAATTAAATAAAACATAAGATGGACGCGTGCAGGGAGCCGTGTGTGTGTGTGTGTGTGTGTGTGTGAGACAGGATGTTGGCTCTGTCCCTGACCTTGGTACCAGGAAGAGGTTCAAGGAATGGCCACCAGGGTCCAGAGACACACCAGCAACACAAATAGTTCCCTTAGCCACAGGATGCAAAACATAGGCGGTGACCTTTGACCTGACGCCGAGCCAGAACATCACAACTCAGTCACTCTCATTAATCCATCATCACTATCAATCACACTGGATGTAGTTTGTTGCATGTTTAATGTCCTGCTGCATGTTTCACCTGATGTATAGCTCAACACACACACACACACACACCCACACCCACACACACACACATGTTGCATGTAAACATCCATGTCACAGTTGACAGCCGTCTCATATTAATGACCGCTGACAAACTGACAGACCAGTTTAAGACACACTGGACTTCCTCCTGCTGTGATAAGATAGCCAAGGGACAGAGACGGACGACTCAGCTCTCTCTCTCTCTCTCTCTCTCTCTCTCTCTCTCTCTCTCTCTCTCTCTCTCTCTCTCTCTCTCTCTCTCTCTCTCTCTCTCCCTGTGTGTGTGTGTCTCCCTCATCTCATCTGTTTTCCAGGAAAGACTAAAATACTTTTCCTGTTTTTTATTTGGTCCTTTTATGTCAGAGTTTTTCGGGTGGAGTGCTGAACACTAAATGAATCCATACACACACACACACACACACACACACACACACACACACACACACCTTTTATATTATTATTTAACGTAATTTCTGTTTTCTGTTGATGTTTGTTTGTTAGTGAGAAAAGTTATTGACAGATTCCAACAAGGGTCAAGGTAGGACAGGCAGGAAACGGTAAACATGAACGGGACTTCCTGTGTGTGAGAGTCAGAATGTTTAGTGATGACCCTTTGCACGCGCGTGTGTGCGCGTGTGTGTGTGTGTGTGTGTGTGTGTGTGTGTGTGTGTGTGTGTGTGTGTGCGCGCAAGTCCCAAGATAATATACTCAATCTGTGTTCCCAAGCTGATATCTGAAGCTGTTTCCTGTCATGTTTCAGCCGCTGTCATGTTCATTATGACTCCTCGTGTAAACAGAAGCATCTTAAACATCCAAACTGTGATTTACTGTTTCTACATGTTCATAATGATAACAAACTTTACAATTAACAGCCAGAAACCTTTTCAATCCTGTATTTCAGCAGTAGAACTCAAACTATCAATCATTCTGTTTTTCTTTCTTCACTTTGTTAGTGCTGCTGTCTTTGCCCTTGAGCAAGGCACGAGCTCAACTCACAAACGAAAACAAAGCCGGTTGCGTAAATGAATTTTATTACACTTTTGGACTTTTCCAACAAATTGTCTCCAAACACACACACACACACACAGATACTCGTTTCCACTCAGTGTGTTTACCAGCGCACAGGCTCCATGTGTGAAGGATGAATGTGGAGGAGTTTTTGCAGTGCATGGTGGTTTGTTTACATTGTGTGGATCTGTTCAGGCTCGTTGTGATGCTGAGGACACAAAGCTGGACTCTGAGTCGAGGGTTTCAGCCTCATATGGACAGAATGCAAACGTGTTCTGTACATTAGATACACATTAACAGCAGGGGGGGGAGGGGCTGGTTCCATTCTGTAGCACTGCAGGGCTGAGTACTCGCTCACATGTCATCAGTGGGGAAGTAAAAAAATACTTACTGCAGCACTTAAGTATATTTGGTGGTTTTAGTGGAATATTTATATTTTTGCAGATGATTACTTTAACATCACTACAGATCCAAACTAACATAGATACTTCTACTCTACTGTACTCACACTATCACAGCTATGGAAGCAACAGTGAGGAATGAGACAGGATTTTACTTTGAGTTGTACTTTTAAAACTGAAGTCAAATGATCAGCAGCAGCTAAACAACTCCAGTGTTTGTCTTCATGTTCCAGGTCTACTTGTAACACTTTGTTTCTATTTTTGAAATTTTTCTAATGCGTAAAACACACTGACCCACTGCTGTGCAAGCTGAGTGACAACGCGGCAGCCGTTGGCCAAAAAGAGTTCCTGCATCTACATCTACATCTCCGATCAAATCCCTCAAACTGTGATCAAACCTCACTAAGGCTCAGTGTTAACCAACTCAAAACACAGAAACACCAAAGTAAAAAAAGAACTCAAAATTACAGAACAGACATGAACGCATCATGAAGACAAACTGCATCAATATCAATGACATTTAAATATGAATTTCTGTGGAGAAATCACTAAAGCCAAAATCTGGAGCCCTAAAACTCTAACAAAGACTTTGAAAACGACAGAGTTAGTATTGTTTAGTGCTGTAATATAATCGTAAAATAAGCCAATAATCATATCCTGGTTAGGAAGCGTCATCAGGAAGACTTGGGTCAATACTTCATCTATAAGTGATCTAAAATCTCAATTAGTAACATGCTTGAGTGTTCCCAGTTCAGCGTTAAGACGTGTTAACATAATATGCGTGTTACAGATAATTACACGGATACATATGTGCTCATATGCGTACATACAATAGTCAGGATTTGCTCCCATACAAACAACGATGACGTCATTCACTTTCACATTCATACTGACGACGACCCCGACGTAGTTTCATATTATAGTCACAGTATCTCCCAAACATGTATGGAATCATGACATCACACCAAACACATGACATCATACTCTCCCAAAAGGTCCTTTCAGGGTCCATCTATGTGCTACACACACATGCACACACACACACATGTATAAGCACACACACAAAGCGACATTTGCACATCACGTTCGTTTGAGATAATTTTCTCGTCATGGTTTTGTTCTCTCCTCGTGTGTGCGTGTGTGTGTGCGTGTGTCCCTCACACTGACCTGTGAGTTGTTTTAATGTTGACGTGAGACGCTGAAATGGATTTAAAGTCGCGGTTTCCAGTATTAAAGACACAAACAGATGCGTTTTTTCGTCTTAGATGCGTCTTTATTCTAATGGGACGAGCTGCTGTCTGTTTGTTGGTTTGTGTGTTTGTTTGTTTGCATATTTCGAGCCCAGTTCCTCTTCTCACCTTCATCACATTTTCCCAGTTTCATTCCAGTAGTTTAGATTCACCTCTAGATTCATCTCTGCGCTCCAGTGTTTTTTCTTTAAAGGTAATTAAATATTCCCTCACTCTGCTCATGCTAAAGCTTCCTTCCCCTCACGCTTCTATATTTAGTGTTAAGATGAGCGGCTGACACAAACATGGAGGGACTGCAGCCGGACATTAATCTGATTCTCTGCATGTCGGCGGTTGAAGACATATTTGCAGTAATGCTACAGTAGATTCCCTTTCTAATGGGGCGGACGGGAGGTTATGGGTTTGATCGGGGGAGGGGGCGGGGCTCCTTTGACATCTATTCAGGTATTTTCCTCTTTGACGGAGGCACCAAATGTGCGGGCAACTCTGCTGGCAGTTCGTGTCCCTCCAGTTTCACCTTGATCAGGTGATTGGCCAAAGCAAACTCCTCGTCGTCCAGCATCCCGTCCTTGTCGATATCCGCCAGCTTCCAGATCTTTCCCAGCACCGTGTTGGGCAGTTTGGACTTCACCATCTCCCTCTTGGCGTTGGCGCCCGTCACCTTCCCGTTGACGGGTGACAGCGTGTAGAAGATCTCGTCGTAGGCCGGCTTGTCGCGGGCCACCACCCACTCGGCCTCGTCAATGCCCTCGCCCGCTCCCTCGCCGTAGCCGTGGCCGAACGGGCCGTTCAGAGTGCCGTCGAAGGCACCGCCCTTCACCACCGCGTTGGGCTGCTGGGTTTCCTCCTGGCGGACCAGGACCATCAGTCCGGCGATGTCGTGCGCCAGCATGTCGTCCACGGCCTCCAGCAGTTTGGGCTTCAGGGGCTGGAACTTGTTGAGATCCTGAGATTGGAGTTGATCCTGGAGAAGGAAGATGAGACGTGACTGACGTGTTCTACACCCATCACCTGCTCACACACCACCTCTGTCTGCCTTAGTCCTTCCTCCTCACCTGCATCCTCTTCAGGTTGGGGAAATCTCCGGGTGAGATCTGATGCTCTCTCTCGATGCGTTTGTAGATGTCTCCTAGACTGGAGATCAGCTCCTTCTTCTTGTTCTCCTTCCCAAACACAGTGGGCATCTCCTTCTTCAGGGAGCTGATGATGTAGGCGTGGACCTGCAGGTGGAGACAGAGAGAGACAGAGAGAGACGGAGAGAGACGGAGAGAGACGGGGAGACAGAGAGAGACAGAGTGAGACAGAGTGAGACGGGGAGAGACAGAGAGAGACAGAGAGAGACAGAGTGAGACGGAGAGAGACGGGGAGAGGCAGAGAGACAAAGAGAGACAAAGAGAGACAAAGAGAGACCAAGAGAGACAAAGAGAGACGAAGGGAGATGAAGAGAGCGACAGAGAGAGAGACGGAGACAGAGAGGAGTTTCAGGAGTTTATTACCTCGTGTTTTTGATATTGACTGCAAATATAATTGGAAATTCAACATTCATTATGTCGCTGGGGTGATTTATGCATATGTGTGTGTGTGTGTGGTTGTGTGCGTGTGTATTAACCTCCTGTCCTTGAGGCTCATAAAGCACACACACACACCCTATCAGCTGTCAAACAGGAAAACTCTACGCCCGGTGGGAAAAAATGTGTGAACGTGCGTGTGTGTGTGCACTTGCATTGTGCATTTCTTGGAAATGTATGTGACAGGAAGTGGACTGCCAGCCCCTCGTACCTGACTTCCTGCTCAAAGAGGAAACAGGAAATAATTCACTTCGAGGAGAATAAGCTCATTTGTTAAACTCTATTGGCCGTGTGAGTGAGAGCTCATTATGTCAAGGTTAACATCTGGGTGTGGGTGTGGGTGTGGGTGTGGGTGTGTGTGTGTGTGTGTGTGTGTGTGTGTGTGTGTGTGTGTGTGTGTGTGTGTGTGTGTGTGTGTGTGTCTGGAGGAATGACTGATGGGGAAGAATAAAAGGGAAACACACGAACACACACACACCTGTGTAGACAATCTAAAAATACGTTGGTTGAGTATCGTTGAGATTCCAGTATTTCTCCACACAGGATGCAGATTGAAGGAATGTGTCTCCATCAGTGTGTACGTCTGTGTGTGTATGTCTGTGTGTGTACTTCTGTGTGTGTCCTTACCTTGGCCAGTCTCGCCCTCTTGATCAGATCATTGAGTTTTCGCAGCGCTGCGTTCCTCGGCAGAGACTGGATGTCTTTGAACAAATCCTGCTCCTCGGCTTCAAACAGCTTCCTGTTGTCGGGGATCAGAAGCGGGTGCGACCAGAACGAACCGATGTACACGCGGATCACCTGTGAGGGGACGCAGACAGGCCGCTCAGCAGGGGGTCGGACCACAACACAACATGATTTCTTACCTGAATCTCTGTATAAAGATGTAGATTAAGATGTAGTACTTGTAAAGGCCACTAGAGGTCAGCATCAAGAAAAGTACGGCCTACACTTGTGAGCGTGTACAGGTTGTGGGTTCTGATACCTCGGGGGTGTTGACGATCTTCCCCAGTGACCACATCAGGGCGCCGTACACTCTCATCAGCTGCTGGGTCTCGATCTGATCGGCCTTGTTCAGCACGACCCTGAAGGAAAACAACGGATCAGAACCAAACCCATGCTCCTGCTGACAGGACACACGCTCTTGCCTAATCTAGATCAGATGATTGGTTTGTGCCCAGTTTGTACCTGATCTTGTCTTCGTGGTTCTTCAGAGCCTTGATCACCTCTGAGAACTCGTCTGAGATGTCCAGTTTGTGGGCGTCGAACAGCAAAATGATCCTGTCGACGCGCTCGGCGAACCACTCCAGAACGGCCGCAAAGTCATAGCCTGAGGAGAGAGGAGAGAGGAGAGAGGAGAGAGGAGAAAAGAAGTGGAATGATGCTGCTTCAGAGGCCAAAGGTCAGTCAAATCTCCCTCCAGCCTCGACTGTTTTAATATCCTCTGGAGGAAATGATCACAATGGCTGCAGGTCAATAGAGGAAGACATAAGCAGCCATATTACAACATGTTGAGAGATAAGAATGTGTGTTTACGAAGAGAGAAAGTGCTGCCAAGACTCAGAACAACACAGAGGCTCTGCGGGTTCTATTCGGGGAAGTATTTGTTTTTCCTGTTTTGAAACATTAACTTCTTAATGTGAGACTGATACGATATGATACAAAGACACGGTGATGTCATTCAGTGACTGTCTTACTGAAGTCTCACTTTCCAAACACTTCCAGCTCCATGAAATCAAGTGTGGCTGTTTATAAAAGAGAGAAATTGCTGCTAACATCTAAGGAGTGGAGTTTAAGTACAATATGTTCACTTCTTACAGCCTCAATGCTTTAGTTTACTTCTATAGTTGCATATGAGTGAGTGAGTGAGTGAGTGAGTGAGTGAGTGAGTGAGTGAGTGAGTGAGTGAGTGAGTGAGTGTCCAGGAGTCCTTCACCCTCACTTGACTTTTCCGTCTGGAGGACAAATGTCCGTCTTACCTGGAGACATTCCACAGGATATTAAGAGCAGAATGTGTGGAACAAAGGACGGACTGAAGGATTAGTGGGTTAAAGTTTCACCCTGAGAGATGCAAAGTCAGCGGTAAAGTTATTACAGCAGCGCTTATTATGGGATGGCAACCAGGAGGCTTTCACAGGCAGCTGGTAGTAGCTTTAAATTCATGTTGCAGGTTCAGTATGCGAGTTCTATTAAGCTAAAGTAAGATGAGTGATACCGCTGTTGGAGCGTTCAGACACTAAAGCAGGATGAAGACGTTTGCTCGCTCTTCCTCCCTCACATCAAACACAAACCGAAGCATCACAGTGCTGCTCAAACTCTTTTCACTGTCACTCTTTACATTGTAGCTCATGGTTTAGTTCAGCAGACGCAGAGGTTCAGGGACAAATCCTCCACTGGCTTCTCTCTGACTCCAGGGCAGGAACGCCCACGTGTTGGAAACGACTCGTGATCAACTACAATCCACATGAGAGATTTATTTGCTGGTTATTGGTTACAGGTCTGTCAGCTGTGTTTGGGGCCAGACGGACACACACACACACACACACACGGTGCTCGTCTTTCATCCAAACTCACATTATAGCAAGAAACGCTTTTTAATCACGGCGTCTAACTCCTGCCACCTAAATCTGTCTCCAGTCAGGCTCCACAGTCTCGCTCACGCACACATAGATGTGAGAAAGTTCACACTTATTACATACTTGCTGAACTTCTGCCATGACTCATTCAGCTGCTCCACTGCTGCTGCTGCTCCCAGGAGAGGAATGGCTTGGGAATGCCTGGATGCACATAGGATGAGTGAGTGAACTCCTACATCGCTGTGCATCCGTGTTTGGGAAGTCCTGTATCAGGCTAGGGTTAGGATTTTGTTTGAGTTTGAAGTGAAATGTTGCTACGATGAGCTGATATGTGGACTAAAGGCCCAGTGGCAAATTAAACTACCACACTCTAAAACACAACCTGGGATCAGTTCCTCAGTAATTCCTCACTGGGAATTACAGCAGCAGTAAGTATGTAAGACATCCCAACGTGATTAAAGCTCCGTCCTGACGTCCTGCAGGGACAGAGAGGAGCGAGGACACGCTGCTGCTGCTGACAGAAACACCTTGATGTTTAGAGTCGGAGGTTATTATTGTTCAGCACAGTTCACTTCTCACATGGTGGGTCAACAAACACAGCCGCTTAGAGTCACATGGGGTCATAAAACCATCTGGGGACCAGGAATGAGTCCAGAGGTTAGTTTGACCTCTTGACCTCATGTGACACAACTGACATACTTCATTAGGTGTGTAAAAACTTATCCGGAATGCTGACTTTTCTACTTTTCCGTGGATGTTCTTGGTCCTCAGAGAGCCACGTGAGAAGAGGGGTGTGAAGCGCGGGGGG
>NW_027466945.1:1402500-1477500 GCF_046128005.1 Genypterus blacodes | reverse complement strand
TTCTCATGTTAGTTGTTTTGATTGAACCCTGCTGTGCTCCGCCGACCTTCACACAGTCAAACGCCCAATTACCACCGAACTCCCAGTTTCTGTCTTCCAGTAAAGGCCCCTTCACGCCTACCTCAGGGACGAGTTACAGGCCAGGGGGCCACACGGTCCCTCAGACCCCCCCCCCCCCCCCCCCAGGAACGCCACTGACCCAGAGTTACTCAGCAGTTTGTACATTCTGCACGGTGCTGTCACAATGTCACAGGGGGGCGTGGGTTAGGGCTGGGGCTGGGGCTGGGGGCATGGGGCTGGGCGGGGCCTGGGGCAGGGCTGAGGGGCGGGGCAGGGGGCTGTTGGCGCTGGAAAATGAGGGAAGGGGACCGAAAGAAGGCGTCGGTGAGAATCTCAGCTGGAAGCAGATAGAGAGGGCAGGGGGGCGTCTGATCTTCCTCCTCCTCCTTACAACAGGAAGTCGCTAACAGCATCCTCTATGTGGCTCTGTGGCTTTCAAAGGCTGGACACACACTTATTACCTGCAAGTGTGTGTGTGTGTGTGTGTGTGTGTGTGTGTGTGTGTGTGCGTGTGTGAGGCGCAAGCCATTAGCAGCTGAAACGCAGTTCAAAGGAGACCCGACGTCCTGCTGCTAATATCTGTGTTTGTCACAAAACACACTCATGCGCACACGCACACGCACACACACACACACACGCACACACACACACCAAAACGCCTCACACACACAGACACCTCACACACACAGAAACACCCAGTTTATCAGATCAGAACTAAACCCCTCAAAATGAGAGAATAACAGCAGAAACAGAAACATGTTGGTTATTTTACTGAAACATCTGTGTGACACGTTTGCTCTACGTCCACTCTGTCAGACGCTCTGTATACAACAAACAAGGCTGCGTCGCCATGGTAACCATTTACAGTTCCCATTAATACTTAATATTATATTTATTTCTTCCAAAATTCCATGACATTGACTCTGAACGTGTGTGTGTGTGTGTGTGTGTGTGTGTGTGTGTGTGTGTGTGTGTGTGTGTGTGTGTGTGTGTGTGTGTGTGTGTGCAGTTGAAGCTATTCACAGATTTCAATCAAACTTTGTGGAGTTATGCCGACAAGCAAATACGTGATAGCGTTTGTTGTGAGTTTGGTTGTAATCCTGGAGTCTTCATCTCCTTGGTTACCTGATGAAGATGATGTCGCTCACATGTTTCAGTTTTACTCCTGTTTGTGTTTCATTCCTCCACCAAGCATGATATCAAGACCCTCACTTGTTTCTCTGTAACACATCTCATAGGTGCGGCCTCAACTGTCACATGTCTTATCAACGCCAAGCAGACTGAGTCTCACTGCTGAGGCTGAACCTCACTGCTGAGGCTGACGCTCACTGCTGAGGCTGAATTACACTGCTGAGGCTGAACCCCACTGCTGAGGCTGAATCACACTGCTGAGGCTGAATCACACTGCTGAGGCTGAGTCTCACTGCTGAGGCTGAATCTTGCTGCTGAGGCTAACAGGGGGATAAGGTGTGTTTGGGTGTGTCAATGCCTCGTGTATGTGTGTGTGTGTGTGTGTGTGTGTGTGTGTGTGTGTGTGTGTGTGTGTGTGTGTGTGTGTGCGAGGCTCTCTCACCGGATGAAGCTGGTCTTCCCAGTGGAGTACTGGCCCACCAGTAAGACCATGGGGTTGTTGTCAAAGTCTGCATCCTCCAGGGCCGGAGAGTGGAACTCATGGAACTTGTAGCTCTCCTCCAGAGGCAGGAGTTTGGTCTTGTAGAGCTTCTTCAGTCCTTCGCTGACCGTCTGAAAGACTTCTGGCTCCTTCTTCCTCCTGTCGTCGGTCCCAAGCCAGCTGAACATGGCTGCTGAGTCTGACGGGAGAAGAACTTCCCTCCAATAAGTGCGATTTGGTCAGAAACGCAGTTTGCTGTGAGCAGCTTGGTCAGATGTTCGGTCTTCTATTGATTAACTTGACTGAAAACAATATCAAAAATGAGAGGATGGATGTTTAAATGTCCAGATGTGTGAGTAATATCAGGCAGGAAGCACACACACACATCTGTCCTGACACACTGAGGGTGTTGGTTGATGCTGAGCTTTGGCCTGCTGATGAATGTCCAATAAATCTACAAATAAATGCTGATTTCCTCTTATTGATCAGAACTCAAACAGAAGCTAAACAGTCTCATTGTTCAGTCGGTCGATCCTCTCGCTGCCGCTAAAGGCTCCTGGGCCAAAAACACAAAGAATTCAATGAGTCGATCAGGTTTACAAATCGATTTCAGAGCCTAAATCGTTCCGCTCGCACTCGGCACCGTTACCGTTATTCAACCGGAATGTGTCCAGCAGCGCGCGGAGGAATCCAACCGACGATGCACCGCGCGGCTGTCGGGGCGAAACCCGCCGCACTGCTCATCTGCTCCGGCACGATAGAGTTCAAACCGCCGCAGAGCTCCTCAGTCCAGGATCCGCACACCGACAAGAAGCGAGGAGCGGCGAGCAGCAGCGGCAGCGGGGAGCAGCACGGGAGTGACGCGCTGAATGCAGCAGCTGATCGCCTGCGGATCCATTTAAACGCCGAGGCGAAGAAACCCGAACCCGCCGGAAGTGCCCAACTGGGGGCAGCCCAACCCTCCGCGGGCCCGCCCGAAGATGGGGGCTGAAGCCGGCCAGGGAGGCGCCATGTTGGATGAGGAGAGACGGAGGACCAGGGGGGTGAACCACAGTGCGCCCCCCAGTGGCTCTACTGGGAAAAGCTCATTACCGCCGCCGCCAAGGCTCGAGTTTGACCCTGAGTGTGTCAGGTGAATGTTTCATGATCCTCTGTGGTGTGGGGGGGGGGGGGGGGCCAGAGACCACAGGGACCAGAGACCAGAGGGAACAGTACCAGAGGGAACAGGGACCAGAGAGACCAGTGACGAGGGGCCAGGGACCAGAGTCAGATTATGGCAGGACTGGATTTGTGAAACTTTATTCTGTTGTTCTGTGTTGTGAGAAGGGAAAATTATGAATTGTATAATGTCAGAATTACATTGAATCACATAAAACATGATGGAGGATCACAAATAGTGAGTATGTGTATATGTTGTATATACTTTATTGTATATGTTTAAGTGTATGTATATTATATATGTTGTATATAGTATGAGTCTGTTTCCACTGGACTGTTCTGACTCTCCAGCATCAGAGCGGGTCAGGCGGTGCTGTTGGCCCGGGTCTCGCAGCCCCCGGTGTGGGGCTCCGTACTCTGGAGTCTGGACACACTGCGCACTGCCACAGCAGCGCCACCAACCACACGATGGCGTTCTTCAGCGTTTCCAGCAGTGACGGAGGCGGCACGGTCAGGAACGCCTTCAAGGCTTTCACCACCGCCGCGTCGAAACGAGGATGTTTAAGGTCCATGGCGGCGAACATCTCCTCCGCGCAGCTGAAGTCCCGGCGCAGGCTCCTCAGGACCGCCTGGTAGTACTCCCCGAGCCGGCACACGTCCAGGCGGACCACGATCTCACTGCCGCCCAGCGCCGCGATGGTCTCATCCGCCAGACGCGTGATGGTCTCACAGAAGTCAGTCAGGGTCGTGATCCTGTTGGGACTCGAGTCCGTGATCGTGATCACCACACGCATCAGCAGCATCGTCAGGAAGTCGTGCAGGGTCTCAACCGACAGCTGGTCGGAGCCCGGCGACTCTTCAGAGGCGGAGCTGCACTGTGACGGGTCGAGTCCCGCCGGCAGTGGAGGAGCCCGAGGAGCGGCCATGACCGCGGAGCTCCGGCCCGGTGCGCGGCCCTAGTGCTTCTATAGCCGCGCTGTGTGTGAGCGGTACCGGAGCCATTGCGTCATTCTCCTGCTCTAATGGGCGAGAGGATCTACCGGCACCGGCGGACACACACGTTATACATGTCACACTGGTCATACACGTCATACATGTTTAAGTTCATTGCGTCATTTCATCGCCCGCATAACAAAACAATAAATGCATTAAACCGACTCAGGACGGGAATTCATCATCCCGTTAACAAATCTGAACCCTAACGTGACCTTTAATGACCCCGTACAGTCTGCTGGTACTGACCACAGGATGGCGCTATCACTCTTTATAAGGCTTAACAGGAATCAAAGGTCAACATGAACAAGCGCAGTGAACATTCAAGAGAAGAAGAGGAAGAAGATGAAGTACAAACACATTTACCTTTATTTCTAAATACGTGAAAAAACATTTGTAATAAATCTGTTTTAGCAACATACAAATCCATGAACACAACACATTTTCACATTTCCCAGAGTAAAACCAGCTTAGATGAAGTGATCAGCTTCAGGTAAAGAGTCACACACACTCACACACCGTCACACACACACACACACACACACACCAGCTTCTCTGTGTTTCTTTCCCTGGAGGCCTGTGGGTGTGGAGCATTAGTTTATAGAATATGACATCTGAGCCTGAGTGTGTGCAGCATCCAAAAGGATGCTGGGTGCGGCGGTGGCTCAGTCCATAGGGGATTCAGCTTGGGAACCGGAGGGTTGCCGGTTCGAGTCCCGTATGGACCAAGAAAGTGGACTGACAGCTGGAGAGTTGCCAGTTTGCCTCCAGGGCACTGCCGAGGTGCCCTTGAGCAAGGCACCGAACCCCTAACACTGCTCCAGGGGTGCCGTATAATGGCTGCCCTGCACCCCCCTCTGTGATGCATGTGTTTGTGTGTGTGTGATATGAGGGGGTGCAAGATAAATTTCTGTGAATTGCATGCAAAATGACGATTTATAAAGTATCTTAAAATCTTAAAAGCAGAAGCTACATGATAACAAAAGTAAAAATCTGTCTTTAAACACTGGAAAGTAAAAACGAGCCACAGAGGGCGATTTGACATTTAGTGACACAGAAATCAAAACAACACAGAAAAATGTCTTCAAATAACCCGAGCAGCTTCGAGGAACAGCTCAGATGACAGGAGGATGATCTGGTGAATCACAGACACACACACACACAGATCAGGCAGCTCCATCATGGAGGCCTCATCCAGGTTAATGAGGGTCAAAGTACAGTACTGTGTTAGAGAGCTTCATTTCTCTGATCAGGGCCCTTAGAAGTGCTTTGGCTTAAAACAGAACAGAACAGCTGCTGGCCACAATAAGTGCAACTAAACCAGCTACAGACCCACAACTTACACACAAATACACAACTAACTACTTCTGCTAGGAAACACACACATCAAGTAAACACGTCTCATCTAATCTGCTCTAATGCCTCACCATCACAGAGTCAAAGCCTTCAAATGGCCAGAAAACAAAGCTAAACAATCAAACCACCTGTGTTTTGATGATGTCATGTCTGATGCGGCAGTCAAGATGTCAGTACGCAGGTAAATCACTCTTCTAACGGGTCAAAGTTCACGTATGTGTGATCATCACGTCATGTAAACAACACAAACCTTCACAGAGACAGACAGACAGACAGACAGACAGACAGACAGACAGACAGACAGACAGAGAGAGAGAGAGAGAGAGAGAGAGACAGGATCTACTCCTCCATGGGGATCACCAGGCTCCATTTCTCCAGAGGGTCGTCGTCTCCCCACGGCGCTCCGTCGCCTCTCTTCTTGGCTCTCCGCAGCTCCACCTCTTCCTCAGACGACTGCCTCACGAACACGTCCTCCAACCTCAACTCGCCGTTTGTCTCCTCCTCCTCCTCCTCCTCCCCGCCTGCTCCCGTCCCACTCTCTCTTCGTGTGTACCCCATCACCTCTGATAACGCCAGTCTCCTGGTCATCGGATCCAATTTGACACAGACGGCTCCACCCTTCTCCTCCTCTTCCTCCTCCTCTTCCTCCTCTTCCTCCATCGCCTCAGCTGGAGCGAAGCTGAGGAAGGCGTAGTCATCTGGAAGGAAGTCTGACTGCTCCTCAAAGTGCTGCCCGGCGTAAGCTGAGAGAAGGGCCCTCATCTCCTCCTCCCCTCCCTCCTCTCTTCCCTTCATCTCTCCCTCTCTCCTCCCTGACCTCGCTCCCTCCGGCTCTTCCTCCGGAGCTCTGGAGGAAGCTGGATCTACCTGTGACTCGGCCTGAACCTGGACCTGGACCGGCGTGGTCATCTCTGCGTGGGCGAGTGTCTGATTGCGTGTCATCATGTGTGTTTGTGTGCTGGTGTGCGTGACCTTTGCCCTCTGCGCATGGTAGGAGCTCCCATCCCAACGATTCCCATCTTCCTCTCCGTCGTCCCTCCCCTCTCTGTCTTCTTCGTCTTGTCCTGCGTGGAACTCAGGAGCCGCTCCCACAAACCCGTAGTCTACAGGGAAATCCTCCCCGGGTCCCTCGGCCTCCCAGGCTCCCCGGGGCCTGTGGGGGGCGTATGAGGGAGGAGGCAGAGGGAAGTGGAGCTTCTGGTGCTGCTGGAGGCTCACAGGCTCCGCCCTGCTGCTGCTGGGGAGAGGCTGGGGATGGTTTTTGATGACAGTGATGAAGATGGCGTTCTGAGGAGGGAAGACCATGGGGGGCGGGTGGAAGTGAGACAGCTCCTGAAAAGTCCGTTAGACATCAGTAAGACACGACAATCACAACTGGAAAAGCTTGTAAACTGTGCAGAACGGTCACAGCGGTGTGTGTGTGTGTGTGTGTGTGTGTGTGTGTCTCACCAGTGTGCGTGGACTCTTGTGTCCTGTCCCTCTCAGGTAGTGACAGAGCAGGTAACTGACCACCATCACCACACAGAAGCACGCCGACACAACAATGATACCCACAACCACCCTCTGTAGCTGACCGATCACAGGGTCTGCAGGTAGAGCAGGGGAGGAGACACACACACACACACACACACACACACACACACACACACACACACACACACACACACACACACACACACACACACACACACACACACACACACACACACACACACACACACACACACACACACACACAGACACACACACACACACACGGTTATAGCCACCAAGGTTTCTTAGCGATGATGAAAATAAAAAGTGTTAAACTAAAAGCTAAACACTCCAAATGTTACTGAAAGAAAATAAAAATGCGTCGGAGCATAAATCTGTTGACTTGTTCTGCGTTTCTGTTTCTATTTTCGTCTTTATGGCCCTGCTGTCCAAACAGGCTAATCTATGGAACATGTGACTAATGACACAGAGGGTCAACACGAGACACGGGACCAGCAGACAGCTGCCTGGATCAGACTGGGCTCCTATCAGAGGTTACACACACTCCTGTCCTGCTTATTCAAAATTTAAAAGTCTAACAGTTCACTTAGCGCCTCAAACTAAACTAATAAGACTATGAGCTAAGCGGCACTTTGGTAGCCGTGTGAGCTTTTGTGTCTTTTGTTGTGATTGTAGTTTCTTTTGTCTTCGTTAACAAAACAAACTAAGACAAGAGATCAAATTAAAGTTCCCACATGCTCAAATGCGTTTCAGGTTTGGTCGCATTCCAGACCACACACACACACACACACACACACACACACACACACACACACACACACACACACACACACACACACACACACACACACACACACACACACACACACACACACACACACACACACACACACACACACACACACACACACACAGTACCTGGAGGCGTGGTGATGCAGTGCAACTCTGAGGGTTGACAGCGCACCGGCATGGAGAGGAATCTGGTCCTGGCAGAGAAGCAGTACTCTGTGTCGAAATCCATCAAGCGATACTCATAACTACTGGAGGACAGTGGGAAATGCCGCTGCGCACACACACACACACACAGACACACAGACATACACACACACAGACATACACACACACAGGACACACACAGGACAGAGAGAAGACAGATCAGGGACCAGACAGGTTTAATGGTCTGGAAATGTTCTAATTCACTGTTAACTGTTTGGGTTCACTTGATTTAACTCCCTGTCAGCTCCAAGGGGGCGGGGCAGGTCGGGTCTAGGTCTAACCCTCTGGCTCTACTCACTGTCTGGTTGCGGCGGGTATTGTAGACGGACAGGTTGTAGGTCATCTGGGGGTAAAGCGCTCTCATGGAGACCTCTGAGCTCAGGTTGTCAGGCTGATATCTCATCGGCCCCTCCAGAGTGATGACGGTGCTGCTCTCCTCCATCACCGTGGAAACCAACGGAGGGCCGAAGCTCGCTGTAAGGATGGAGAACGCACTTGTGTGTTTCTGTTCACAGTAAGCAGGATCATGTGTGTGTACAATATGGAGAGAATGTCAGCGTCACTCACTGTCAGACTTGGGGTCAAACCTGTGGGTCATGGCCCACTTGGAGGACGTCCTCCTGCCCACCGCTCGCACCCTGCCGTAGTATCCATGCTCCAGGTCCCAGGTCTCCTTGGTCAGATCGCACCAGCTCCGGGCCACGTCGGTACACGCTGACACACTCCTCCAGAGGCCCTTCTTCCCCACGCTCCCCTCCGCTTGGTCCCCATAGCTACAACACAGAAGGTCTCAGTCAGTCACTCTCTGGTTTCTGTTCTGTTGCCAGCGGTGATCCTGTGGGACTTTCCAGGGAAACATGCCGAAGACCAACTGGTTTGACTTCTGACTGTGTTGTTGCTGTTGCTGTTGCTGTGGAGTGTGAGTTACTTACATGGCGTACTGCACAGTGAAGTGTGTGTTAGCCGGCGTGTCGCTGCCAGGACGCCACTGCAGTACATTTTCCAGATTAATAGAGGAGAAGACGACGTCCACGGGGCTGGAAGGAGACGAGGCTGGAGGGGAAGAGGGAGAGGGAGAGAGAAAGATGGAATGTTTGATTATTTTGCAGCAGTATTTTCTCTTTCTTTTTGTTTTGGTCTGTGAGTTTCTTCGCCAAGTTCAAACCAGCTGACATCAGACATTCTCCTATTTCTTTGAGGGACAAACTTATTTTCCGAAACACACACACACAGAGAGTCTTACAGCCGTGACATCACACCTCCACATGTTAGCCCAGATACTCAAGAGCTCAGTTTGAACCTGAATGTGGCCTAAACCCTACTCGCTGCCCTGAGGGAACAACTGCTCTGTACTTTCTCTCATGTCTTTCTCTCACAGCACCTTTAGACTTTGAGTTGAGAGTGTCTACGCCATAAAGACTTCCTGGATGTATACAGGGGTTTTATTTCTGTCCGTCTCTTTTCCTGGCAGACCGTTTCCTCGTTTCTCTCTCTGCTGGTGACACCGTGCCCGCTCACATTCCGGTCTCGTTCTTTATCTGAGCTCCTGCAGCAGTTTCATGTGTTTTTCTGAGACCAGATACTTCCTCAAACCAAAGATTCCAATTCAGATAACGATACACAAACAAATACAGCACATTATACGTTTTGACACTGTTTTCATCAGGTTCAAGTTACAGAAAACATAGTAAACTTGTTATAGAGGCACTGTGACTCATTCTTCTGGCTTATGTTGAACTTGAACTTGAACTTTTTTGTGACTCACTTGCTTAATAGCGCCACAGTCTCACACACGTTCATGCTTTGAGTACTTTAAGGTCCAATGGAAACACGCACAGCTTCAATAGAATGAATGTTTGTCAAAACCACAACGCCTGATTAGATTTAATTAATGTAATCGCGTGGTGATAGAAGAGTGTGTAGTCATAGTAACAGTGATTGTGAGTAAAAGCTTGAACGGTGTGAATGTGGCGGCTGCTCACCTGTGCACTGAGCTCTGATGAAGAGAAAAACTATGATTCTCCACATGTCTCATAGTTTCAGCGCAAATATCAAAGACATCGGGATCTCCTCGCTCTCCAGGCGCTTCTGCTCCACCTGCCCGCCGCTCATCCACACCGCGGCGCGAGATCAGCCTCAGAAAACAAACTAACACTGACAGGCGGCTGGACGTCTCGTTTACGGAAGGACGGAGAAGAAGTCCAATCGATCTGATTGCGAAGCAGCAGGCGTAAATGATTAATCTGAGGTGATGACGTCAGGGCCTCGGTGAGGAATCTCAACTCACCTGTTCGTGCACATGCCTCAGCTGAGCGTGCGCGCGCATGTACGTTGGCGCGCTCGACCTGGAAACTGATAACAATGTATGAGAAACCAGAGATAGAGACTCACAGCTGAAAGAAATTGAATTCAATAATAAGAATAAGAAATGTAAATTACGGTGTTCATGTTGACGATTTTTTGTTACGTTGAGTTACATTCGTGAGTTTAAACTGTCAGACACCGAGACTCTCCTGCAGGCAGTAATGTGCTGTGTATGTGTGTATGTGTGTGTGTGTTTGTTCTTGGGTTTCACTTTGTGCCACTTTACACCAGTGAGAACAATAATAGCGTTCACAAGACCACAGCGAAGAACCGGGAACCCTGCTGACACCTGGCGGACACCTGGAGTCATGACATGCTAAAGCTTGGATCTGGATCTGAAAGTCTTAGAAATAAAGAACAGAATAACGATAAGACTGAAATTTGAAATGCAAAGCGACTTGAGATATTCAACACAAATACTAATCGTTTCATTAAACGTAATTAAAACATTGGAAAGCATTGTTGGAAACATTTGAAATGATAGAAGCATTATTCATGTTTTTATCCAATGTGTCAGCAAAATCTTCAATGGTGGAAAAATGGAAGAGGGGGATTTCACATCATTGAATCTTTATATCTTTATTTTGGTACTAATTCCACTTTGAGACCATAAAAAGTTTTAAAATGAAAAATGTACATAAGAATAAAGATGCAAACATGACATAAAAGATCACAGTGAGATCAGTTATAAATTAATACAAGAACAGCAAAGCAGGCGGCATGGAAACAGATAAAACAGATTCAAGGGATTCACCTACGCAACACACAGAATAAAAACAAACATCAGGAGAAATTCTACATAACATAAGAAGGAATAATATCAATAAAACAAACGATGATCAGCGTTTCTGCTCAGCCTCTCGCTTTTTTCAGAACCTTCTGGAAGCAGAAATGTGGAAAACATCAGACTGCAGCTCAAAGTGTGACGTCACATGTTTCCAATCCAGAGCGGTATGGCTACAAACACACACACACACACATACACACACATATGGAGGCAGATGACCTCACCTTAGCCACGGCGCAGACGTGCTGAGCTCGGATGGTGGCTGATTTGTCCTCGCAGGCTTTGGCCCTCGATTCTTCTGCCAACTGGTTCAGAAACAGCAGCATGACCATCTCGGCCTGGAAGGAGGGACAGAGAGCAGCGGGTTAGCAAACAAGCTACAACAGCTACAGCAGGCTACAGGCGCCGATTGCTCGCTACGTACCATCGCTTCTGACGCGGGGCGCACATTGACGTTACTCTTCGTTTTCGTTTTAATGGTACTTTTCAGTTTGGGCGCCTTGTTCAGCATTTTATCCTAATAGTCAAACTGACGCTGGTCCAAAGTTTGTTTACGTTTTTCAATCTCCCGCTTGTCGGACTTCCGCCCCAGTCACTTCTTCTTTGGTTTTCTACGGTTCGCGCGGTCGTTAGTTGTGTTGCTGCCACCTACTGGTTTAATTGATAAACGGTAAGGTTTTAGCAACTAAATGAAGAATTTCCAGTAATTTGTCTTCCAGTTTAAACATGGCGTGTGATTAGACAATTTAGACTTGATGACATTTTGTTTGAAAGATTGTAAACAAATAAAGGCGACAGTCTGCATCTACGTTATTATAATATGTAAACCACAAAATCATATTTCCAAATTTGACAGTGAACGTGACAGATGTTTCCGGAATATATAACTAAGCGTAAAATGGCAAAACAAATGACTTCCGGTAGCGACGTTTTTACTACAGAAAGAGAGTTTGTATTGTCAAAGTTTGTTTATGTTTGATACTGATGCTGTTTGGAGAGCCGACAATAACGGACTCGTGTGTGCTGCCATCTAGCGACACTGTCACGCTACTACAATGACTCAGCTTCATGACAATTATGGCTTGTTGGGGTTTCATATTTGTCCACTAGGGGCAGCAATGCGCCTATAGCCTGCTGGTAGCATTGGCAGTAGAAGAAGAAAAGCCAGCATGGCGAACACAGCCGGGACCAATATGCTGCAATTTATGAAACTTATCGGGCAACTCAAAGTAAGACTTCTGTCCAAACTTTGGCTTCTGCTTTCGCGATTTGATCTCTGTAGGGACAAAACAACAAATACAGCTCAACAAAGCTTTTAACTGACACGTTTGATGTTTCTTAGAAATAAATGAGTTAGCTTCTTGATTCATATTATTTAAAGGTCTCTCCAGAGTCACAGTCCCACACACACACACACACACACACACACACACACACACACACACACACACATATATACAGTCACACAGCAGCGCGAGTCGTGAAGTCGTTTGAATGAATGTTGTATGAGACTAAATAATATTTGGGGGTTTTTTTTCTCTCTCTCTCTCTCTCCCTCTCTCTCCTCCTGCAGCGAGTCCCGAGGACCGGCTGGGTTTACAGAAAGGTGGAGCATCCAGAGAGCGTATCAGACCACATGTACCGCATGGCGATGATGTCACTGACCATCACTGACCCCACAGTGGACAAAGAAAGGTGGCTCTTTCAGAACAGAACCCAGAATCATTTCAGTCGTCCAACAGTGAAGTTTATTCATGTGGCCCATGAAGTATTCAAGCATAAATGCATCAAAACATGAAGATAACTTTCTAACTAAATGTTGGTCTGAGCAGGTTTAAAGAGACACGAGTCTTCTCTCCAATGTCTCTAATGTCTCTGATGTCTCCAGGTGTATAAAGATGGCGCTGGTTCACGACATGGCAGAGTGCATTGTGGGAGATATCGCGCCATCAGACAACGTCAGCAAAGAAGAGAAACACAGAAGAGAAGAGGCAAGAGACCAGCAGCCACACGATGTCGTCAAGGCTGAAGGAGATATTAACCTCCTCTCCTCTCCTCTCTCCTCTCCCTTCCCCTCCCCTCAGGAGGCGATGAAGCATCTGACTGGTCCTCTTCCTCCTTCCCTCAGCCAGGAGCTTTATGGACTGTGGGAGGTGAAGTTTGCTCGTGTTTACTGACTTAAACTTTTGTCTGATGTCACATTTGTGTTTATTGTTAAACCGGTTCTTTCGTGTTTTTAATCAGTTTAAGTTTAATTCAATTTGTGAAATGTTTAGGAGTATGAGAGCCAGAGCAGCGCAGAGGCTCGTCTGGTGAAGGAGTTTGACCTGCTGGAGATGATCCTGCAGGCTCACGAGTACGAAGAGCTGGAGGGGAAACCTGGAAGACTGCAGGAGTTCTTTGATTCCACCAATGGTGAGGCAAAGTTTGTGACATTTGAGTTAAAATTGCATTTAAGTTTGCAAACAATTTAGGAACAAAATCCAGATTGTGGTAAACCCCCACCCCACCTGGGGTCCAGGGGGGAACAGAGCTGTGATAGTTGATCAGTCAGCATTGTTGTCTCTTGCCATCAGGTCGTTTCCATCACCCGGACGTGCTGCAGCTCGTCGGCTCTCTGTATGAGGAGAGGAGACGCCACATAGCCCAGGCAGAGGAAACAAAGCAGACCCCCAGTGCTGAATGTGCAGATCCAGACACCTGCTGACCGCAAGACCCCCACCCCCATCTGACACTTTAGAGGGACCCATAGAACCAGATCCAGTCCTGACTTCTACCAAACTCAGAAACAAAAGCAGAATCATAAAACACTCAAACCAAGGTGCAGCTCAATAAATTAGAATATTGTTGCAAAGTTCATTTATTTCAGTAATTCAATACAAAAAGGTAAACTCATATATTATAGATTCATTACACACAAAGTGGAATGTTTCAAGCCTTTATTTGTTTTAATTTAGATGATTATGGCTTAAAAGCTCATGAAAACCCCAAACTCAGTATCTCAGAAAATTAGAATATAGTGGAAAAAGTTTAGTATAAGCCTCAGGGTGTCTCACTCTAATCAGCTCATTAACTCAAATCACCTGCTGAGGTCTCCTGAGCCTTTAAATTGTCTCTCAGTCTGGTTCAGTAGGCGACACAATCACGAGGAAGACGACCATATTCTAATTTAATGAGCTGCACCTGTATGTATATATATCTATATACTGTATATAACTATCATCTTTCCTCAGGGATAAAACCCAGCTGCTTTCAAACATTAGTACATTGTGTGGGATTTTAAATAAATGTATGTATTTTGTTTGTATAGATAAAACAATATTGTACATGAATAAAACAATGAATGCAACACAAAGCCTCTTTATTCCAGAGAATGCATTGTAAATAAATCCAGTTAATAGTTTTATATTGCGTTAGGATTAAGGTTGGGGTTAGTGCTAACGTTTGGGAACCGCTGATTTAAAGTATAAATACTGTATGTACATATTAAAGAGTGCTGAGCTCAAAGTGACCTGTACATGTGTGACTCTCTGTGGTTTTACAATATGTCCAGCAGATGGCGCCAAATAGCTAGCAAACGCTCTTTGGTGAAGAAAGTCAAGCGAGAACTGCAGGAACAACTTTGTATCTTTTGTATCAACATCCACTAGATGTCGTTTGTGTGCCCACTGTGACGTCACTAAGCCTCGGTGTTGGAAGACGTGCGTTTATGGTGCACAGCTGCCGTTTAGCTGCAGAAATGTCAAACTGCACGAGTCTGTAAACATCACAGCTTACATTTCTATTTATATACATTAAGATAATAAAGACGATGATGTCACTCGAAGATGCTGCAGGTGTTTTCAATGTCACAGAATAAGATGGTAGAGGTTAGGTATCACATTTTGTGTCAAACTTCAATCTGGCTGAAACAGTTTTGATCCTTTATGTGTGTTTATTCTTTATTCTACAGATACAGAACTATATTAAGGGACCGTCATTAACGAGTGATGAAGCAGCGATGACATGAGCGCTGCACTCAATGTATGATTCATGGGCAACATTACTCACCTCTGAGTAAGAAAGTAAAATGTATTAATTCATCAATAATAAATAGAACTTGTCCTGATGTTATGAGTTATTCTGCTAATGAATTAGTAAGTGAGTGTAAGGAAGTACGTGAACACAGCCGGTGACCTCGTGTGCTGAAACGCCGCCAGAGTTCACTTCCTGTTCCTACTCTCTCACCTTTCTCGCTCTCTCAGGTTGATGCTGAGTCATTCACTTTATTTTGGGCCGGATTTGTTACCAATATCACATTCAGATACTCAGCAGAAATTAGGCCTTTTTTTATCCACCCGCCTAGACGAGTGACACACACACACACACACACACACACACACTCTCACTCACTCCATCTTAATGTGTTGCTCGGCAGTCAGATCGATCCCTCTGGGCCGTGTGCTGCGAGGTGAAACAGTAGCGCGGATAGGAAACGGTGTAATGAGGCTTTACAGCAGTATGACATCATCACAGCAGGATCGCTCCAAAAGTTATGAATTGATTCTCATAAAATTCTGGTCCCGAAGGTGACTTGAATGAATATGACGACCTTGACCTGAGATTCCAGAAGGGACGGTATAATGGGCTGGCAAAGTTTGAGTGGGTGTGGCTTATTCTTCCAAAAAAAGCGGTGATGACTCTGGATCGTTTCCAACACGGCCGCCAAGTTTCACTGAGATCAGTCAGGGTTGAAAACATAAACTCCCGACTAAAGGCCGAGGTGATTTACATTCATCAGCTTTTGTGTCGACCTCCAACAAGAAGTCAATATCAGCCATCTCTTTCATTCATCACTCGGGGGGGGCGGAGTCTTGTAAAGCGGCGTGGCGGAGGGTCTGGAAGATCAGAATGGTAGAAACGTTTGAAGCATCAATAGTGCGATTATGGCCGGGACGGACTCGTATTGATTTGTAACGGCGCCGGAGGGATTCTATTAGATATGCTAAGAGGCGGTCGGTTGGTAAACGCCCTTAGAAGTCCTCAGTGACCTGTGAGGAACGCCACATTTGTGCTGCGTCATGGCGGGAATCTGTCCTGAGGGTTCAGTGGTGCGTGCAGGTGAGTGGACCGGTCCTTTAGGGGGCGGGGCTTAGACTCACTGCAGCCTAATAGGATGTCGAGGAGAGACATTGACTGATGACCCCCAGATGAAGGAGGGTGAAGGAGGGGGGGCGGGGGGTAAAGGATATGACAGGCGAATGTGGGTACCATGGCGACGGTGCTAATGAGGCAGTGATTTGGGGTGCTGGGGCTGGCAGATGGCCGTGAATCAAACACGGCAGAGAGAGAGAGTGAGAGAGAGAGAGACAGAGAGAGAGAGAGAGAGAAGAATGACACACAGAGAACCTCTCTTGAAACATGGCCAACTTTTATTACACACACACACACACAGACTCCCTGCCTCGGCGTCCACAAACACATGTTCATTACTTCTTCAACCGTCCTCGCCTGGATTCAGACGTTACTCGCTACGGCCCAGCACCGCAGCGCTCAGTCATGGCTGCAGGGGCGGAGGGAGAGGGGGGAGTGAAGGGAGAGACGCTGCGGTCACAGGTGATGAAACGGCGGCGGCGTTGCGTCTGTCATGAAAAGTCTAAAGCTTGCCAGAATGCTCAGAACGTGGTTTCTGTAGAAGTTACTGCATCGTTCCGTTTCCAAAAACCTCCCTCTGCTACTCAAGAATAAATAATCTACAAAAACAAACTCTAAAAAATGTACAAAGTCTTTGGGAACGAGGCAAAGTCTTTACATGAAGAAGCAGGAAGCTCCCAGGTGAGGCTGCGTTCAGGTCGGCGATGACAAACAAGGCAAAGTCAAATGATCTTTTTTATTTTATTTTCCTCTTATATGTCAATTCTGGGTGTTACACGTATAAATTCACACCTAATCATCAAACGTAAATCATGACAGTCAGCGACTTATTAAAACAATCTTTTAAAAACCAAAAAAAACTTTACATCACAAACGGAGGACGCGACGCCTGCACAGTGCAAAAGTCTACCACAGTGCAAAAGTCTACTAACTAAAATCATTCAGGGGAGGAGGAGGAGGAGGAGGAGGAATCTCATAAGCGTTCTCTCTCTCTCTCTCTGTGTGTGTTGCTTGTTGGCCATCACTAGGTGGCAGCACCGAGCCCTCTGCACTTCCTCTGCACCAATTTATAAAAAACACAAACAAATGCCGGCACTTGACGCAAGAGTGGAGAAGCGGTGAAGGCTGAAGTTGTACCTCTGCAGGGGAGGGGGCGTGTCCTGTACCTCAACCTCTTTTTACGTCACGCAGGCTGTGATTCAACCCGTAGCTGAAAAGAGCAACGACGTTAGCGCCATGGTTACGGTTCACTGTGTCCGGCTGCAAAGCGCTTAAAGCAAACAACTTTTTCCGACTTATCAATCCCTTCGGTTTACTCCGTCTCAGCTTGTGCGTCAAATCGTCTAAAGGTTTCCTGCGTGATGAGAGAACCGATTTAAAACATTACAAACCCCCCATCAGGTTTAGAGTAAAAATGAGCAACGCAAATAAAACAAAAAGTGAGAAACCTCGACAAAACAAAACAGGAGAGGGAAAGAATCAGGGGCGGTGTTGAACAGCTGCAGTTTTCCGCCGCGTCAGACAAGTACTTCCTGCTTTGTGATTGGCCGACGTCTGACCCCGCCTGGGCCCCTACAGAGGCCACACCCCCAGAGGCGGAGCTGAGGGGGGTTGGAGCTCAGGAAGGAGTCAGAGTCTCTAGCGGGCTCCTCCTCGCTCGGCTCCTCTGGGTACGACATGTGTTCTGCTCCCCGTGTCTAGGGGGCGCTCTCCGCTCTTTAACTCATACTTTCCTCAGATAAAGTGCCGTTGGAGTCTGTGAGCACCAGGGGGCTCTGGGTTAGGGGTCGCGTGGCGTCTCCGTGCTCGCTCTCCGCCAGCTCGCCCTCTCGCTCGCAGATGACCGTCATGGGGCTGCTCATGATGCGGCAGCGCGCGTTGTATTTGCTGCTGGCGGCAGATGGCGGCGTGCGCGAACGTCCGTATTTCATGCCGCTCAGCGAGTAGGAAGGGGAGGTGGGCGACGACAGGGCCAAGCTCTCGTAACGGTTCCAGTCGTCAGCCGCCCTCTTGCCGCGGCCGGGGGAGGCGCAAGGGCTGTGCGGCGCCGTGGGCGAGGAGGGCGAGGTGGGAGAGTCCAACGCAGACTCAGACCGCGTCCGTTGGAAGCGCGGGTCGGTGGAGCGCAGCATCTCCGTGGCAGACATCCGGAAGCCGGTGCCCGAGTGGCTGCCCTTCTTCAGCAGCAGAGCCTTGAAGGAGTCGCTGCTGGTGGCCGACTTGCGGAGGTTTCGCTGGATGGAGCCCGACTGGCGAGGCAGCGGGGACGTGAGCGAGGACACCGGGGCGGGGGATGGGGTCGGGGTCAAGGCCGGGGCCGGGGCCGGGGCCGGGGCCGTGGGCGTGACGGGTGTGACGGGCGTGGCGGGCGGAGACTGGCTCCCGGGGCGACACTTGTCCTCCTCGGACTCTTTGCGACCCAGAACCTTTCGCTTTGACCTGAGGAGAGAGAGGGAAACACGTGAGCGAGCAGAAACTCAGAGTCAGTTTGTTTACCTGCACGCCAAAGCTTCCACTTCACTGAGATACAGGCCAGAAACCATGGCGACTACGTACAGTGTCCTGTCTTGGTTTGCCTTTAATCACAGTGAGGTAAAACTTAGTGAGCGCAGGTGAACGAACTGTGAGCGAGTGTGACCTTGAAACACAATCAAAGGTCAACTGAACATGGGAGGAATCAAGTTGTTTTGTAGAGCAGCACATAGAGCTTCATATAGAGCAGCACACATAGAGCAGCACGGGGAGCATGGAGCAGCTGGACACTCTGCCCAGATGTGTCCAGCTGTGTGCCTTTGTGTTACTTAAGCTTCAGACAGTGATTCTGCTTTAAAACACTTCTTTGTCATCGAGCTGCAAATCGCCCGGGGCAACGGCGGCTCACGGCACAAACCTTCAGGAATCCGAACTCTAAAGAGCAAACGAGCAAAAAAAGAGTTACGCTAAAGCCACAAGGAGCAGGAGGAGCAGGAGGAGGAGGAGGAGGAGGAGGAGGAGGAGGAGGAGGAGGAGTCTTGCGTCTTTTAAATAAATCCAGGGAGTTTTTCTTTTGTTGTTATATTTATTGCGGTGAAATCTGCCGACGCTGCGACTTTGAGCCAAAGCTTCGACGCGGCACAATAAGATTAATCAAAAACACAAACTGGGAAAACTGCCCAAAGCGCTGGGAATCAAACAAAGACGATTCTTTCTCAGTGGGGCAGCATGAGAGTCAGCACACACACACACACACACACACACTCAGACACACACACATACAGCTGCAGCGAGCGAGCGAGCGAGCTGGGATTACGACGAGCGGGGAAACATCTTTAATAATCTGCGGCGGGGCTGCGGTCCGGGATTACTGCCGGTAATCCGCCGGCTAATTAACGGGGGAAAGGCGCTACTTGCCGCTCCGCACCTCTCTAGAAGGGAGCCAGCGACCCAAAGCCTGCCCCCCCTGAGGGAGAAGGAGAGAGGAGACAAGAGAGGGCACAAGGCATTATCACACACCCGGTCAGTGATGAGGGAGGGAGGGAGGGAGGGAGGGAGAGAGAGAGAGAGGGATGAGGGAGAGAGAGAGAGGGAGAGAGAGGAGGGGGAGAGAGGGAGAGAGAGGGAGAGAGAGGGAGGAGGGAGAGAGGGAGAGAGAGGGAGGAGGGAGAGAGAGGGAGAGAGAGAGAGGAGGGAGAGAGAGGGAGAGAGAGGGAGGAGGGAGAGAGAGAGAGGGAGAGAGAGGAGGGAGAGAGAGGGAGGAGGGAGAGAGAGGGAGAGAGAGAGAGGAGGGAGAGAGCGGGAGAGAGAGGGAGGAGGGAGAGAGAGGGAGGAGGGAGAGAGAGAGAGAGAGAGAGGGAGGAGAGAGAGAGAGACAATTGTTTCTCCTCAGATAAGATCCACAGAAAGATCTTCCTCCATGGAGGAAGACTCCGGTGTAGAGACTGAATGTACTTGAAGGTCAAAGCGAGGAGAAACAAAAGAGCAAGCGGAGCGTTAGTCAGTGCTTTACCAAAGAATGTCTGTGTCCTAAATTCTGTCTTTGTCTTTCGTCCCGTCTTCCCCCTGTGGGCTCCAGCCCGTCAGCATTACATAAGCTCTTTACCACACACACACACACACACACACATTTATACATGCATGCATTCACTCACACACCTGGATCCAGCACAACCAAGGCGCCAGTGTGGCTAAAAAGTGAGCACACACACACACACACACACACACGACAGGCAGCAATACAGAAGCCTCGCTGCTCTATCAGATACACCTCAGGACTGCATCGATCTCCCTCTCTCCCTCCCTCCCCCCCTCTCTCTCTCTCTCCCTCCCTCCCTCCCTCTCTCTCTCTCCCTCCCTCCCTCCCTCCCTCTCTCTCCCTCCCTCCCTCCCTCTCTCTCTCTCCCTCCCCCCCTCTCTCTCCCTCTCTCCCCGATGGATCGAATTGAGTTTCATATAAAATGTCAGAAACAGGTTAAAGTCTTCTCCGGTGAGGCAGACAGGTTGTTTACGTCCTGACAGCCTCCACTGATGAAGATCCATGCTGAATATGGCAAAATCAATCTCGGGATAAATTCCAATTTGTTGAAAAGTAGATAACCACAGACCTGAAGCCTGAGTGTGAAAAGTGAACAGGAGAGGAAACGAAGTGCAGGAACGTGAAGTCAGGACGATTTCAGAGTTTTGATCCGGAGAAATCCTATATCCATGTTTTCAAACTTCTCTCGTTGTCCCTGGCAGCACATCAAGGAGCTGCAATCTAGCTGCAGAGCGGCGAGGGGGAACGGTAAACAAACTGACGCGCGGCGCTCTATAAATCGCTCTGTGCACGAGCAGCAGCAGCAGCAGTAAATCCTCCTGTGATCAAATCCCGTAGAGAGGAACGCTGGGCCCCGGCGCTCCGACTGACGGCACGCTCCCCCGGCTTTTACCAGATAAACGGACGTGCGGCGTGTTTTTCCCCCGCACGTACAGAAACAAACTGAGGAGAGAAACGCTGCAAACTGCTCTCAAGTGGCCTCTAACCTAGATTGAGGCCCTGTGTGTGTGTGCGTGTGTGTGTGTGTATGTTGAGTATCTTAATAATAAATGAAGCAACAGCCGTATTCTACATCGCCCGCTGAGATGGCGTTCAAGTCGGCGCACTCCGACGTAACAAGACTTTCATTCAGGGGTTTGTGTTGCCTTGACGTTTCCCCTCCCTGACAGACGAGGAGCAGGGAATACGCTGCTCGTCCCCTGATGAATGATGGTGACAGCACGAGGTAAAGTTATGACTGAGAGGTCGAGGGCAGGAGGAGGAGGAGGAGGGGGAGGGAGAGGAGGAAGAGGGGGATGTGGAGGAGGAGGGACAACAGGGTGATGTGTTGCGGTTGATGAAGAGGGAAAGCGGATACTAACTAAAAATAAAACAGTTAGCAAAGTGGAGCAGAGAAAGTGAGGAGGAGGAGAAAGAGGAGGAGGAGGAGGAGGAAGAGGAGCAGTACCTGTGAATGGCAGCGAAGAGGTCCTCGGTGGTGCGGGGCCGTGTGGGGGAGGGGGTCACCATGTCCGCTCGTCGGGCCCCGTTGGCCGGCGTGGCTGCGGGGGAGCCGGGCGCACTGGAGAACACCTCACCTGGGACAAGGAGGAAGAAAAGTTCCATACGTGTCGGAATCAACACACACACGTATATACACACACACACACACACACACACACACACACCTCACATCTAATCTGTGCGGCAGCCGTCTACATTTTCATTGTATCTCTCTCCGCTCCTCTCTCCCTCTCTAGCTCTGCCTCCTCTCTCCTCCTCTTCCTCCTCGCTCCATGTCTGCGACTCGACTGCCTGAGCCGCTGCGGGCGCTCTCACTTTACACTCCCCCTCCCCTTCACCGCCGTCCACTCGCCCTCCCCTCTGATGTGATGGAGCCCCTCCCCCTCCTCCTCCTCCTCCTCCTCTACCTCTTCCCCTCTCTGTCCAACCACAAAACACACATCTCCCCCGGGACCCTCACCGACCCCCCCCTCCCTCCCTTACCTCAGGCAGAAGAGAGTGAGAGTGAGAGAGAGAGAAAGAGAGAGAGAGAGAGAGAGAGAGAGAGGGACAGAATGAATATTTGGAAATGAGGATGGATGGTGGGAAGAGGAAGCGCAGACAGCAGAGGTTTATGTGTGTGTGTGTGTGTGTGTGTGTGTGTGTGTGTGTGTGTGAGAGAGAAGAAGAAGACCAGTGCAGGGAAAAGATGGGACAGTAACCACAAAAAGGTAGAGAAGAACTTTGTACTGCTCTTAGGAATTATACTTTTATACTGTTTGCTAAATACACACACACACACACACACACACACACACAGATCCTGAACACATCTAAAGCCAGGATTCTTCTGGAATTGTTGTTTTGGCTCCACACAGTATCAAAAACTGTAGTAAGTATTGTGAATTGTGTGTAATTAAGCAATTAAAATTTAAAAGAAAGTCTGTGTTTCTCTGAAGTTGAGAGTTTGAGGGTCACTCACTGTTCTCGTCCTCCCGGGAGCTGATGGACCCGCTGGTGCTGCTGGTCCCGTCGTCCTCCTCCTCCTCCTGCGTCTCCTGAGTGTCCCCGTTGACTCTCTGTCCCTCGTCAGGACTCGTCTCCTGTCTGGTGTGAGAGAAGACGCGGGAAGTTTCTGTGGGCGTCTCGCTCCGTCTCTCTGCTGGAGGCTCTGGACTGGCTGAAGGTCCGTCTACCTCCTGCTCCGTCTCGTCTCTCGTCTCGTCTCTCGTCTCCTCTCTCGTCTCGTCTACTTGCCTAGGTGGCGCGTCCACTCGGTCTTCTTCGCGCGACGAGCCGACATCCCCGTGCTGTTGCGAGGAACCCTGGGCCCTGATTGGCTGGGAGGTAAACGGTGAGCCGACGGGCAGTTTGGGTTTCTTAGAGACGGCCGGTGGTTTCTGTTTGAGCGGCGAGCTTCTGCTGGACTGTGAGGGTCTCTGCAGAGCTTCACCTTCCTCTCTGTTCTCGCCGCCTGTCGCTTTGCCATTTAAAAGAAAGTAACTCAAACCCTCAGCTTCTCCGTTGGGGACGGCGCTCTCCGGAGGGCCGTCTGAGACGCCGCAGTCCAGTATGTCCTCTAGGAGCTTAGACACGGGCGACGGGGAGGAGGTGCGTGAGTCCTCCTCCAGCGAGCAGCTTAACAGGGGCAACAGGGTGGGGTGGTCCAGGGAGTGCTGCCTCACCAGGGTGTGAGGCTTCAGACCCACGATGAGGTTGGCCCCCGCCTCCTGAGCTTTGGCGCGGTCCGACGTGCCGTTGGTCTCCTTCTCCGGACGCTTGACCGAGCGCAGCTGGACGCTCTGCAGTGCGAAGGCGGTGATGAGGGGCTTGGGCGAGGGCGAGGGGCCGCTGGACACCGGTGAACCTGCTGGTTTAGAAGAGATCCTCGTTGGCTTGACGGAGAAGAGGGAGGAGGATGGAGGAGGTAGGGGAGGAGGGGGAGGGGGTCCGAGACAGGGGACCGGAGGGGGAGGGGGGGCGAGACAAGGGACCAGTGGGGGAGGGGGTGGGGGGCCGAGACAGGGGACCGGAGGGGGAGGGGGAGGACTGCAGCTCCCGTTGAAGGAGGAGCTGGGGTGAACGAGCATCTCAGGGGACGGGGGAGGCGGGAACTCTGGAGAGGTGGAGCAAGGTGGGCTGGGGCCGGCAGGAGCCCTCTGTGGGGTGGAGGGCAGCGGGGGAGGAGCGGAGGAGATCGCGCCAAAGTACGGCGGCAGAGGGGCGGGGAAAGGAGGTGGGGCGCTCAGAGGGGTGCCGGGCGCCGAGGAACAGGACTGGAAGAGGGGCTGGAGTGGAGGAAGAGGAGGAGGAAGAGGAGGAGGAGCCCCGTAGCTCTTCAGCGAGTCGGAGGTGGTGGAGGAGAGGGAGGTGGAGGAGGAGGACATGGACACGGAGGAGAGCAGGGAGGACTTCCTCTCGGGCACTTTGGGTTTGGGGCGAGTGCCTGCAGGCGACATGGACCTGACCAGCGAGGGCACTGGGGTCCCGGCCGTGGGAGTGTTGGACTGGCTGGAGTATCCGCTGGACGGCGAGGTCAGTCTGTGCACCCTGTCCGGCGAGGAGGCGGCCATTTTGGGTTTGGCTACCGTCTCTCCTTCCCGGCCCGGAGCGGCGGGGGTCTGGCTCTTGCCCAGGATGCGGGTCTCGGCCCCGTTCTGTTGCTCCCCCGGGTGAGGCCCCGTCGACACCGTGTCTGTGGAGTGGGTGGAGGGCGTCTGTGCCCTCTGGTCTCCGTGGTTACTGGGGTAGTCCATGTAGTAGCCCCATGAGTCGGCGTAGTCCGAGCGCAGGCTGCTGGTGTCGCTGTGAGCGGGAGTCACGTGGCAGAGCGAGTACATGTTGGACGCCCCGCCGCCTTTAGCGTTGGCTACCAATGAGGGGGCGGAGCTAGTAGCACTGACGCTGCTCTGACTGCGCGGCCGCAGCACCCAAGGGTCGTCGTAGTCGCTGCTGGGACTGTGAGAGGGAGACGACGGCGAGGCCCCTTTCCCTTTCCCTCCTCTCAGCCCCAGCTGGAGGCTCTGCTGCAGCGTGGCGATCAGACTCTCGTTGAGCGTGCCGCCGTTAGCCTCGTTAGCCCCACCCACGGCGCTGACGCCCCCTATAGGTTTCTTGGCTCCGGGCTTTCGTCGGAGAGAGTCTGTGCGAGCCGGGGGCAGCGGGGGCTTCTTGGACTTCCGGAGGGAGATGCTTCGGGACAGCGAGCGGTCGCTGTACAGACTGACCGAGTCTTCCTGGTTGGATAATTCCCTGCACTCGTACATGCTGTGCCTGCTGGGCCGCCCCCCTGCCCCCCCCAGGCCCGGACCGCTGCCCTGGCTGCGTGAGCGCAGGCCCGAGTCCAGATGCATGGATGTGAAATAGCCGTCGTTGTCTTGGGAGTAGAGGGAGCTGGAGTCGGTCGTGGTCCTGGAGGACAGATCCAGGCTGCTGTACATCTGATTGATGGGAGTGGAGCAGCTGGAGGTCAAAGGGCGGTGCGGTGCCCCCACATGCTCTGGCGTGTCGTATATCCACTGCTCTTCCGCCTGACAGGAGGGGGGAGTGGCCGCCAGGGTGCTGCGGCTGTGGAGGCTGCTGTCCGAGCAGCCCGACTCGCTGGGGGGAGCCGGAGCGGCGCCCTGCGGTCTGTGAGTGGGGGTAGACGTGGCCAACGCCGCCGAGCTGTGAGTGAAGGAGGCGGAGTTCAGGGAGTCTGCGCCCGTGGACGAGGCCACGCTGAGAGGTCGGGCTGCGGGGTGCGTGGGTGCAGGGGAGTGAGGGTGTTTCTGGGCGGAGGGGGGGAGGGCGACCAGCTCAGACGAGTTGGACAGGGTGGCGTTGGGGATGAACGACATGGAATACGCCGCGTGTGGCGACACCACACACGCCGGGCCGCCACCCCACTCGCACACCTGCGTCCCCCGCACCTCCTGGGACTTGGGGCGGGGCAGGGTGCCTAACCTGGGGGCGCTCCTCAGGTGCACCACCGTATTGTCCACCTGAAGCTTTCCGATCTGCCTGTGAGTCGAGGTCTGACCCTCCGGCTTGATGGGCGTGCTGCTGTAGACGGGGTCGGAGCTGAGCGACACCCTGGCGCCCTGCCGGGGCAAACTGTGGAAGCGGGACGCGTTTCCATTCAGGTGAGGCGGCAGCACCAGCAGCCCGGAGATGTCGCCGCTGGAGATGGACATGCATCCGGTGGAGGAGGACGCGGAGATGCCGGCCATCTGAGCGGCGATGCCCTGTCCTCTCTGCGCCCGGATCCTCCTCATGGACGGGGGCACGACCTTCACCTCCTCCGTCTGGCAGCTGGTGTCACGGGTCACCGAACGTCGGAGTGTAGAGTTGACGCTCCCGACACGGCCCAAGGTGGAGTACTGACCCGGGATGTACATGGAATGTGGCCGTAGCTCTCCGCCGCGTCCCTTTGCTGCTGACACACACAAACAACAAGACAGAGAGAGAGAGAGAGAGAGAGAATGAGCGTCTGTCATCTGTTCGCCCGTTTCCATTCGCCTTCATACGTCCTGGTTCGCTCTCCGTGCTTCCTGCTCCTCTGGCTCTGGGCTACATGTCAGATACGCCAGTGAGCGAGCTAATTAATCTGATTTGCTACACACTCGTCTCCTGCGTTAATAACTTCTGCTTCTCTTCATTAAGGAGGAGCGGATCTGAGGAGAGACAGGAGGAGGAGGAGGAGGGTGAGACTCCACACATGTCCCCGGCTCCCTGGTTCGGTCTGAGACAAAAAGCCAACGGTCCCTCAGGGCACAGCAGAGGCACACACACATGGGCGCGCACCGACACACACACACACACACACCCTCAGGCGCACACACGTGAAGGGGCGCGTAGACACAGACACGCACAGTCATCCTACAGAACACACTACGTAGAATACATATAGACAGACGTGGAGACGACACACACACACACACATTCACACACTCACACACTCACACATTGAACATACCAGTCGGCAAACAAACAAATTGAAGAATGGGTTGTAAAACAGGACGGGATGATTATCAGAGTGTCTCTCATCTGTGGCGGCTCTCCTGTTGACGCTCGTATTCCTAAACACACACACACACACACACACTTTGCTCCTTCCTTGCTTCTCTCTCTCTCTCTCTCTCTCTCTCTCTCTCTCTCTCTCTCCCTCGCTCCCTCTCTCTCTCTCTTCCTCTGTTGCTAAATGCTAGAGTGACAGCTTGGCTGCTGCTGCTGCTGGTGCGATAGATTAAGCTGCAGGTCTACTTTGCAGGCAGCTCCAGTGCAGGCAGGAGGGAGGGATGAAGCTCTGGGACAATTACCCCAGCAAGTAATCATGACCACGCTCGCAGGCTGCCATCACTAGGGGGGACTAACGAGTGTTTAAAGCCTTCCTATCAGCTTCTAGTGATCTTGTCCCGGCGCAGCGACGACCTGAAACGCTGCCGCCGCCGCCGTCCTGCGGCTCAGAGAGAGACGTGTAAACAAACATCACGGAGCTGCTGCGTCAGCTTAGTGAGCCGAGCGCTCTGCTAAACACCCGGCTCAGCCCCGTGACCACGAGCAAGGCACCTCTCCAAACTACATAACAGTGTGCGTGAGGGGGCAGGGGTGTCTAGCTTCAAACGACTGATAGTTAAGACTGCAGAGGTGAAGAAAGCCACAACACATGGGACACACAACAGATTATCAACACAAGGCTTTTAACACAGACACACACATACACAACACACACACACAAAGGATTGTGGGACACAGAGTAGCAAACCTTGCACTTAGAATCTCGTAAATAACCTAATTTGCCTAAATGCAAAGTGTTGAAGGCAAATTAAAGGCACACAAAGGAAACGATTAACGATTACCCGGCGACAATAGATCTAAAAAAAAGTGCTTCCTCAGTGTGGCTACAGCTGAATGAGTGAAGGAGAGCACATGAGGACACTTGGCAGGTTGGAAGTGAATGACAGCAGGGCCCCGATCCAACACTGTGGACAAGCACAGGACGTTTTCCTCCTTCTCCTCCTCAACCGGGCCGTTTTATTAGAGTGACACTGGTAAAAGTCGATTCAAATCTCAACCTGCAGGCTGGAGAGGAGGGAGGGAGGGAAGGATGCTTGTCCAGAGTGTTGGTACGGGTTCGTGGACAGCAGTGATCCATACCTAGCTCGTCGTGGAAGTTGTCAGGCAGCCCTGATATAGTCTTTCTGCGTTTGACCTTCTTGGGCCGGCGGGACACGGTGTCAG
Source organism: Genypterus blacodes (assembly GCF_046128005.1). Taxonomy (NCBI): domain Eukaryota; kingdom Metazoa; phylum Chordata; class Actinopteri; order Ophidiiformes; family Ophidiidae; genus Genypterus; species Genypterus blacodes. The sequence continues at coordinate 1,449,831 of NW_027466945.1, read as the reverse complement.
TGTTAATGAGGGAGCGCCGGAAGCTCGCCTGCCGGTCAAACACTGCCCCTGGTGGCCGGGAGGGCGAGAGCAAAGGCAGGCGGACACACAGGGCAAACAGCAGCAGGTTAGTGGAAGGAACAAAAGTCAAACACATGCTGAAGGTTTCTCTTTGTGTTGTTGTTGTTGTTCTTTCTTCAGTGTAACATGCAAAGGGCGGGAAACTGAACTTCACTTTAACTGACGTTGATATTTAGACCAGAAGCCTGAAAGGGGTTCAGTTCAGTTCCCATCCTGAATGTGAGTAATTGTGCCAAGACATTTTTGAGTTCATGCACAATTAAGACTTGAGGTGAGGCATGCACATTCACTAACACACACACACACACACACATGCTCTCTGCTGATCTTCTTCATATTTTTCTCATTCTCTGTCCGGTCGCCTAAAGGAAGCACAATCTCTCAATATAAGCTGCTCTTTGCACCGCCTGCTGACAGCCTGCAGGCATCAGGGAGAGAGAAACTGATATGAGAGAGGATAGAGTCCAGGAAAAGATGATAAAACTCCCTAATGCCTCTCTCTCTCTGTCTCTCTCTCTCTGTCTGTCTCTCTGTCTCTCTCTCTCCCCGTCCCTCTAATCCAAAATGACAGCAGATGAAGTCAACAGTAATTTGCACTCAGTGGGAACACATTAGGCGCTCATTAAAGTCGAGCACGGTTCACCAATATTAAGTAATAAAGCGATTTATTTTGAAATGGCAGTCATCCTGTGTAAAAGCCAAATATGAAAGTGCCAAATTACAGACAAGATCTCCCTGCAGATGAGGTCACGTCCTGCTGAATGAGTCATACATATTGTGTGTGTTGGGGGGGTTATGTGCACATGCCAGCTGGTTGCCAGAAAGCGACCTGTGAGTGACGGAAAGCTCTGACTTTGTGATGCTGCTGACAAGGGAATCACGGCGAGGGTTAGCGAGCGTGCGTCTGTCAAACGCCTCACGATCTGACACATGAGGCGCCGTGACCCTCTGATCAGCTGTCAGACGGATTTAACACACACACACACATCTATGCACATGCATGCTTGGTCACACATGCATGAAGGAAGAGGAGGGTTTCTAAGGAGAAGTGTGATGAAAGGGAGAAGACAGGATGGTTTAAGGAGAAGAGAGAGACACACTTGAGTGGGTTTCCTCTTCACAGATGGTTAATAAAGACAAAATGTGTGTGTGACAGTGAGATATGGATGGTTACACAGAGACACCGTGGATAGATGAGGCCAGATCTGTTCTCGCTCAATGGATCTAGAGGACCGGGACATTCGTCTCTACTGCCGACTACCCGCTACTGTTGAGAGATGAGCGCTTTGATGGGGCGGATCAAGGTCACAGAGGGGGCGTGGCCTACCTGTCACATTGATGGGGACGATGTCCGTGGGCACGGCTTTGGCCACCTGCCTCATCTTCTCCTCCGGCGTGGGGAGGGGCGCGGCCTTGTTGCGCACTACCTGTCCGTCGATCTCCAGCCCCTCCCCTTCCCCTCGCCGCCCCTGCGGGGTCTGGGGCCTCATGGCGAGCTGGGACTTGTCGTCCTCCACCGACGACGCTGTGGACTACGGGAGAGAGAGAGAGGAGAGTTAGGCAGGCAGAGTAAAGACAAATCAACAGAAAATAAAGAGGGAAACAACCGTTGCTACGGCCGTTAAACACGCACAGACAACGAGTTCACTTTATTACACAGCTGTGACCTTTGGAGGCCGGGGGGCTGCTGTACACATGCTCACAAGCAATCAAACCCAAATGAACACACACACACACCCACACACACACACACACACATCAATCAGAGTGTCAGAGGTCGGAGAGGGACTGAATCACTCATGCGTTAAAGTGGCTTGCAGACACTTTGACTTCTCCATCGCGCCGGATTCATTTTTTTTTACTGCAGAGTAGCGAAGAACCAACAAGCCGCTGCAGCACTCAGGCCTGAAACGGAGCCCTTAGTCAGCCATAAATCAGCCCACTAACTACAACCAAAACTAAATACTCTAGTTCATACTCTGGTACAGAAGAGAGAGAGAGAGAGAGAGAGAGAGAGAGAGAGCACACATTATCGGGAAATGATCCAGATTATTGATTCATTCCAAGCGAATGATCTTTCCAGCACGAGTATGTTGTTCATAATTCTTACTGCAAAATACTAAATCCCCCCCCCCTGACCTTTCACAGCCCCCTCATATCACGCCTGAGTGTATGAACTGCATGATTAAGCCTCTTGCAAACTAGACAAGAGCGAGGAGAGGAGCTGTCATAGCATTTACACTCCGCCACACACTAATGCTCTGTCAGACAAAAAGACCAATAAATAAGCATTTACGTCTCCGTTTCTCTGTTTATCTCTCGTTGTAACTGGAGACAAACAGCAGCCGTGCAACTAGAACAACAATATGTGTGTTTGTGTGTATTTATAACGGGCCGTGGAGTGTTTTACGGCTCGGTTTCAGCTCAGCTCTAATTCTCCTGTATGCGTTGTGACAGTAATGTGAGAATGTGATTATTCCTGACGTTATGATGGACGAGTCAGAGGAGGTCTGCATGTTCTCACCGCAGATTCGCTGATTAACGCACATCAGCCGCAGAAGAAGAGTGATAAGAATGCTTTAGCCTAGTTACAATGAAAACTGTAGCCTCTAAACTATGATTTACAGATGTTTCAAAAGATTTAGACAGAGATTTGTGTTGCAGCTTCACACCACTAGAGGGCAGACTCTTCCTATTAAAAGCAATGGAGTTGAGTCCTACAGTCCACGTGTCTGCTGTGTGTCGTCTACTGTAGGTGGATTTACTGTAGAATACCTTCTTATCGATGTCCTCGTCCTCATCCTCCTGCAGGCTGCTGGTGGACTGCAGGGGGTCGGAGAAGGTGGGACCCTGGGAGTAATACTGGGAGCTCCGGAAGCCATCTTTCCTCAGTTTGTCGCATTCTGCCAGGACGGACACAGAGAAGATGTTAGACACACCAGTTAGTATTTACTGTTCTTCTTGTTTCAAGCTGCCACAGACATCCCATAATAGAGGACATCCCATAATAAACACTATTATGGGACACTATTAACACTGAGCCAAATCTGACTACATTTGTAATCATTTTAAATTAGAGAGCCAAATTACACGACAGTAAAATGGTAGCAGTGTAGTTGCGCAATACTAATTAACAGCATAAAGCAGAATAATACTACTGAGCGCATGAGTGTGTGTGTGTGTGTGTGTGTGTGTGTGTCATGAGCATGATCTCTGATGGGTGCTGCCAAGCAATGCTCACACCTCCTCTCATTACCACCTGCTGTTAACGGCATGATGTGTGTGTGTGTGGGTGTGTGTGGGTGTATGCACGGGTGCCAATGTGTGTTGACTGTATAAATGAATGTGTATGTGTGTGTGTGTGTGTGTGTGTGTGTGTGTGTGTGTGTGTGTGCAACATGAGAAGGGGTTTCAGTTCCAGTCTGTCACACACAGATGGTGGAAACGTCCCACTGTCTCTCCCCTCCATCCGTCCTTTATCTCAATGTAGGAGTGAGAGACCATTCCCCTCTCTCTCTCTCTCTCCCCCACTCTCCACACTTCTGTTCTGCTTCTATACACTAAACAGAATCCTAATCATCTGTCTTGTTATTCCATATCCATACAAACATAAAACTCTTCTCCAGTCTTTCATCTTCCATCTCACATGTTTACTCGTTGAGTCCCTGATGCACAATCAAAACCACTTTGGGGGTTTGAACGCACACGCACTACTACCCGTGCTCCTCCGACACGCTGCCAACTCTTTCATGTCCCATTTATTTCCACCGCTAATTACGGCTCGTCTCTGCGGAGCGACATACTGCCGCATGTGGAATACTGTCATCTAATGGCGTCTAATGGGGCTGGAGCACCTAGCCACTGTGGCCGCGAGATGATGTGCGAGCGGCGGGGGGAAGAAGGGATTTAGAGAGCACTTGAGATGATGGTAATGAGGACGATGACGCTGGGGGGAGCGGTTAAGATGATTGGTGAGATGACGAGGGTTGATCAAATAAATAAAGCTCCCGTTAGAGGAGTGGTGCTTGTTGCTAGGCAGAACTGAAGAGGAGGAGAGCAGAACAGAGGACATAGTGGGCCATCCAGGCTGTGTGTGTGTGTGTGTGTGTACAGGGCAGCACTGGACCTGGATGCTGTTGCGGTACATGAGTGACTTTGTGGCAAAGTCGTGTAAGTGTTGCGCAACTTTGACCTGTCGCCATGTTCAGAGGTTAACCTCAATGAAAGCCTGGCCTCTCTCTCTCTCTGTCTCTCTCTGTCTCTCTCTCTCTGTTATTGGTTATTGATTATCCCAGTTTGCCCGGTAGATAGCGGTCTCGTGTATCTTGGTGTCACTGTTCACATGTGCACGAGCGCGGGGCTTTAACCTTCAGGCTGACCTCTGTATGATAGGCTGAGTAATGACTAAACGAGTTCCCGCTGCTCCCTCCTGCTGTGTAACCTCCACACTCACATGGGAGGAAAGGGTTAAAACACACTGCACCGGCGCTCTCATCGGACACCTGTTACCAGTAAGACCCCCTGGGGGCTGCTGAAGTGATGACAGGAGGGGGGAGGGGGTGAATGAAGCCCACCTCACCTCCCAGGTGGTGTGTGTGAAGTTGTGTGTCGACCTGGAGACGTGAATATTTCAGGAGGGAATATCGGAGCCGGTTTGTTGACAGTAGTAACAGCAGCAACAGCAGAAAGGCAGAACAATGGTCAGTGTGTGTTTGTTTTGGTGTGTGTGTGTGTGTGTGTGTTATTGTTTAAGAGCAGGTGAGTCACCCACTGTACGCATCAAGTTACAACCACCATCTCCCCATTTATCTCTTTCTCCCTTTATCTGCTGGCACACAAGGCCGAACCAGCCAGTAAACAACAGGCCTCTACCGTGTACACACACACACACACACAAGCACGCACACACACACACACACAACTGCCTCTGAAGCCTCTATCTGAGAAACGGACAGAAAACTATTTTCCCAGCACCCCTCAGCAAAACAGGTGCACATTTTACCGTCCTCCCCTTTTCCTCATCTGGGAATGTTGTGAGTGGGTAAAGAATTTGTCACAATGATGTCACTCAATGCCTTGCCCATGTTTGACAACAATCAGCACAAAAAGTGTGTGTGTGTGTGTGTGTGTGTGTGCGTGTGTGTTCCTCAATGACTAATGGTACTGGACAAACAGGAGGAGTCAGAGAAAACTCACACCAGTGTGTTTGGTAGCCAAGTTACAGTTAGACACAAACTACAACCGAACATGTTTTAACGCCTTTGCAGAGTTCTTTCCTATTAAGAACAGTCGTTTGTGTGTGTGGGTGTGAGATGGTATGTCTTAAACCCTCTCCTTACCTCGCAGGGCGGTCTTGAGGTTGACTTTGGCCTGGCGGTGGAGGTCTTCTACGCACGGCGGTCGGCTGCCCGGCAGGAAGACGTTCTCCTGCTGGTGCCACGGCGCCGTGTAGTGAACCGTCCACTTGCTCTCCTCATCCAGGTTAGAGACCGCTGCAGAGACACACGGAGGGGAAACGTTAGGGAGGTGAAGAGGAATGAAGGGGTTTGTTTATGTTTGGGGGAGAGGAGGAGGAGGAAGGGGAAGAGCGTCGGTACGGAGGTGTCGGTCCGCACCTACGACGTGACACTTATCTGAGACATCACAGCAGGCCACACACACCAGAGGAGGGGGTGGGGAGGGGGGGGACACACTAGGCGGAGCAACTTACTGGAGGGAAAACTTTCAGCTACTGAAAACACACACACACACACTCTTTCCTCACACATATGCTAGATCACAAATTCTTAGACAAAAATCCGAACAGGCAAGCAATGTGATGTCCAAATCTCTCTAGAAATGAAACTGGACTGAAAGCTTCAACAAGATCTCAATGCCATTTGTGGCTAGCTAAACACACACAGCTGCTCTCACACACTCACACACACACACACACACACAGACAACTTCTGACTCTATGAGACATCACAACAGCCATTTTAGTCTCTGAATCAAAACCCCACGCTGCACCTTAAAGTCACTCCAGATAACCATGTGCACACCCACACACACATACACACACACACACACACACCCGGCAGTGATTAACCTTACCAAGCGAGCGTACCCAAGCCAAAGTTGGTGAGAGTGGATGCAGGAGTATCTCCATTTAGAGAGCCAGATGTTAGTGTGGCCGGCTCGGCTCGTCTGTCTGACCGGGACTGAGGAAGAGCCAAGGAGGAAGGGGAGGATCGCCGAAGGGGAGTGTGTGTGTGTGTGCATGTGTGTGTGTTTGTGTTTGAGTGTTTTCTCACAGGTGCAAATGAGGGCATTGCAGGATGCGTGGTGAGCGTGCTTGTGTGTGTGTGTGTGTGTGTTGGGGGAGGACAAAAGGACTCCAGGGCAGGAGGTCTGGGCGGAGACCAACAAACGACTCCCAGTACAAATTGGCCATCAGAGAAAGTGTGAGTGTGAGTACTTTGATTGATATCAGCAGGTAAACGTTCTAACAAGTCACAAAGTACTTCTAATACATGACAACAAGTAGAAGGCTGACGGCTGTGACGCGGCGAGTGTTACGCAGCTGTATGATTGACACCTTAACATCTGTGCAGTTCATGCTCAGGCTTGTAAAAGTGGATGGATTGCAGGCTGGAATCCAACAGTGTTTGCCTTTCGGGACGGTATTGGGGGGGCGTGGCCTATCACCTCAGGCACTACAGGTAACTGAAAAATGTGGACTAACGTGCAAAACACCAGAAAGTCTATAAATCGTGGCCTCGTTTGTCGGTGTTATGCAGAGGTTTACGTGACAAAAGGTCAGAACCAGTGGAACACTAACAGTTGTGCGTGCGTCACTGCCATGTGATTGATTGTTGCGGCGCCCTAAGCCTGATCAGAACGATCCATCGGCCACGTCTCAAGTCTCGACCACGACAACCAAACGAGAGATGCGTTAGATGAGAGAAGAGACGCTCGGGCATAGGGGGGTGAGGCTATAGTGGCTCTAGCTGATAGGAATCTTGAATTGCTGTGAAATAAATACTTGATAAAGCTGCCCATGAGCAAGGCACACAGATCCCTGCTGCTTCTGTGAAACTTTAATCCCTCACATTGTTTGAATAAGGTTTATTAAACACTCCTCTTCAATGAAACCTGATTTCAGTTTTCCTCGCTCTCACACACACGCACACACACACTCAGCACAGGTAGCCCTCCCCTCCCCCGCTCAAACTGCAGGCTTTCAATGGCTCCCAGTCAAAGGCTACTAGCAGACCAAGGACATGGGGACTATGGGCACAAAGCTTATATTGTCCCCCAGCATCAGTCTCCACATCAGGCCTTTCAGTGCCACAATACCCCCTAGCTCCTCAGCACACACACACACACACACACTCATACACACACACACACACAGTGTCCACGTCGGACCATGGCGCGAAAGTCTTTCATTAGTCTACTAATCCCTCTGTCCTCTACCGTCCCACAAGCTAACGCAGCCAGAGAGCAAAAACAGGCTCAGGCCACAATGTGGATCACTACACACACACACACACATTTTCACTCTCTCTCACACACACACACACACACACACACACAGGAGTTTGCTGTTAGGATCGATACATATTGACAGCGTGTTATCGGCGACGGTGCAGGTTGATCCTGAGCTGGACCCCTGGACCCCTGATCACCCAGCAGTCACCCGAGCGTTGACCTGTGTGGATAAGCAGGAGCAGACTCTGTGGGTGCTAAAGGTCAGCGGGGCCTCGGGTAAGGTCAACACTAGAGACGCCAACATAAAGCACAGCCACGACAAGGCCAAATGCTTCCAATTTGTCCCTTCAAAAGGAAAACGTCTGTCCCCAAAAGTATAAGCAGTTTATGTAGTAACAATCTGAGAGACTTTACACTCTTTCCCTCCTTCAGCGTCTAACATCCAGGAAACAATGTTCTATTTCAATTGGATGCTCTAATTATCCACCATAAATTATTTTTAGCCTTTGACCCAAATTGCTTAGCGTCCCCCTGGCCTTATTTCCTGTGCACCTTTCATTCTAAAGCGGTGGACTGCGGCGCCTGGCCCGGGTGCTGAGCTAAGGAGGGGAGGTGCAGGGAGGTGCAGGCACGTGTGACACGGCGCCCGCGTGAGAAAACGCTGAGGCAACCATTCGCAGTATCACCTCTGCTACGACTGCAACACACACTCACACACACACACACACACCAACACACACACACACACACTTACAGACTGCACTATAAATACACCTGAGATTACAACCGGCACAAGCTGCTTGGCCTGCATCAAGGAGGTCTTTGTTGTGAATTACAGGCACACACACTGATAAAAAACATAAGCCTCAGCACGTTAACAGACCTCCTAATCCGACTGACCCCACACTGAAACCCGATAAGGGTTGTGATCTGACTCAACCTGGATTTACAGCTGAAACTAGACAACAATTTACTGCTAAACAAACACGGCAACATGTCAAATTTGTTTCCGAGACGCGCCAACACGGCGACGACTCATTCTAATAAGGTATTTAGGACGTTAAGTGCTTCCAGCTGCCACCTACACAAAGATCTTTATGGTGATTTAGGTGCGAGAAGTCACGGGCGCTTTAAAGTCTTGGCCCAGTGGTTACCTGGTAACAGGGTGCAACAGAGGGTTAACTCTGTGGATTCTGAGCGCTCAGAGAAGTAGAGGAGGTTGGTTTAGACTGAAATGATACCACATAGAATCGACTACAGCTGCTACATAAAGACTTATTACTGATGTGCATGAGAGAGGAAACAGATAGAAACAAAGATCCTTCCTGTCAACATGATGCAAAATAAGACTGAATGTCACTTTGAATCAATTCAAATGAACAGTAACATGAAAGTGCAAACAAGTGATGGGACAGAATAAGGAGCGGCAGGTTCTTACCCTTCCGTTTGAAGTATTTAATCACAGATTTTAACGAGGTCCCGATAAACACCATTATTCCAGCGGAGTGTGTATCCTCGCTCTGTCTCTTCTGTTATACTAAAAGTGGGACAAATACGTCCAACGGAGACAAACGTGTGGTGCCGTCCGATCTTATCCGTTCACATTCTGGCTATACGGTGGCTCGGCTGAGTGTGTGAGTGAGTGTGTGTATGAATGAGAATGTGTAAGCGTCTACTACGCCGACAATGAGCTTCTGCCCCTATCTCTCTCTCTCTCTTTCTCTACACACACAGACAGGGTCCACTCCCCCCTCTACCACTCCTCCCTCAGGCAGTCGAGTCCTCGGAGACACACACACACACACACACACACACAGCGGGAGGGGTGTAGACCAGCCCCTCTGTTCCCTCTGTGCTTTGGTTACCAAGGAGTTCTGCCTGCCTCTCCCTTTATTTCTCATCATAAGTCGTTCTCTCTTACACACACTCTTCCTCGCTCTCTCCTAGGATATAAATGGAAGTAACACATCGACACACACTATCCTCCACTTAACTGTGAGGGATGAAACCAATTCCTTCCCATATTTCTCTCTCCCTCTCATTTTCTCTTTCTGTTCTCGCTCTCTGAAGTCCTGCTAACCCGATCTTCTATCTTCTCCCTCCCTCCTCCTCCTCCTCATCGCTTTTTTAGTATGTTGCCGTCATTTAGTGAACATTGATGCATCTAATTAAGCCGTCAGCTGACTGTGCTGGAGAAGCGTGATGCTCTGGGAAATGTGCTGACTTCTCACAGAGCGTCCCCCGTGAGGATGCGTCTTACACTCCAATGCGGCGCGGAACGCAAACGCACGTCACACGCTTCCGTCTCCAACAAGCCACCCGAGGCGTCTATAATAAGCATTCTGTAAATGTTATCTGAAAATTAATCTTATTCTCCTTCCTTTTCCGGTCCAACCCCAGCCCCCCCACACACACCAGCCTGCTGTGTGCACACATGGCCACTGAATCTGTGCCACATGAATATAGATCACATACAATCCGCCCATTGTCCAATCCGCTCACAATCTATCACACACACTCTCTCACCCGCACCCACCCATTCAAACACACGCACGCACACACACCCAGGCAAACTTGGACCTATGAGGACAGCGGTGCCCCCCCCCCCCTTCTGCAATCTGATTTCTTTTCAGCCAGAATGGATGGAGGGAGGGGTGGAGGGGGGGCTGTAACTAGAGCTTGAATGGGGCTGCAAATGATCCTTGAATTTGAGGCTAAAAAGGTCCCCCCCCCCCCCCCCCCAACAACACACACACACACACACACACACACACACACACACACACACACACACACACACACACACACACACACACACACACACACACACACTCCTTGTGCTGTGTGGTGTGCAGACAACAGACTGGGCTTGACTGTCTGTGTGTCACTTCATTACTTCATTCTCAGTGACATATCACATTTCTGTACAGTCCAAAGTATTATACAGGGTGTGTGTGTGTGTGTGTGTGTGTGTGTGTGTGTGTGTGTTTCTTCCTGTAGTCCTTGTGTCCTCTTATCTGTTAGAAAGCTTGGTGTTGCCAGTTTGTCTAGAGTTGATTACTGATCCTACTATTATATTTAACTGTGTTACAGAGTTGTCCCGTTTTACTTCATTAAAATGTAATCAAGGTGATAAACACAGCAGATGGCTCAGGTGAAGTGGCGTCGTTTCAAAGATCTTTTAAATGAGTCACTTTATGGTTTAGCTGCACCTTTAAAATGAGCTCATACACCAAGAGTGACTCACTGAGGTTCACCAGGACACCAGACATCACACCTACAAACCAGGCCACCAAAAGCACATACACAGGAACCACGAGTGCCAGTCAAAAAAAGAGAGGCTTGTGTGTGTGTGTGAATGTGTGTGTGTGTGTGCGTGTGCGTGTGCGTGTGTGTGTGCCCCCACAATGTGTCCCCATAATGTGTCACTGCTGCGGTCATACGGTCTGGCACGCGTACAGTATTAAGATAATTTATGCAGACACGCGCTCAAGTGGCATCGCTCGTTACAGAACCTATTGTTCATGACACACACACACACACACACACACACACACACACACACACACACACACACACAGACAGCTCAACAGCTCTATCTGCTGAAGGCGGGTCCTAAATCTAGGCCACCTCCTGGATTAGGACCATCTATCCACTCAGCCATACCTCCTTCCGGCCCCCCCGCTGCACCCTCAGCCACAACAGTATCAATGTTTCATCTTGTTGGTATCACCAGAGAGCATCTGAACGAAGCGTGCAGACTCAAGAGGAGGAAGCTCCAACGTCAGACGGGAGATGGTTTACCAGCAGCAACAGAATGAAACACTAATCTAGGCGTTGCTGACTAATCATCTATAGGTTATTCATTTTCTATTAATCATGTCTTCTAGAAAATGTCCTGACAACAATAGCAAATCGAGTAAGGCTTTCCAGAAGCATGGCACCAAACTTAACGACTCAAAACGATAGGTTATTGATGAAATTGATCGTTTAGTTGTTTTAGTCCAACAATGCTGGCTGAGACTCGTAAAAATTTATATCAGCTTGTATACTTTATTACTTACTATGATCTATTATTGGTTATGTTTCTTATTCATTTCTGGGCACAACGTGGCTCCTAAACCTTTGATTTATGTCATTATTAACGAGCCATCATTAGTTTTCATCCCCAGTCTTCACCTGACCTCGTAAAGAAACCGCAGCTGTGTCGGAGGGGAGAGGAGTGAGAGTGGAAGATGGAGGAAACGTGTGACTGATTAGCGGCTCGTGTAGAATCAGTCGGCGTAATTACAGCTCCAGCGAATGTGACAGAGCGATAATAAAGGGGAGAGGGGGAGAGAGAGAGAAAGAGAGAGCAAGAGAGCCAGAGAGAGGGAGAGAGAGAGGGATGAGTGACGGCGCTCTGCCCCTGTGTCTCTTCTCTCCGTGGCTTTCCCGTCTCGTTTTCACACCCCATTTGGATCTCCCCGTCAACCTGGCAGCAAGCAGCTGCCGCGACACAATTTGACACACACACACACTCTCTATAGTACACACAGGCGGAGTGTAAAACCTCTACACACACGTACATTACGAAACACACTCATATCCTAGACTACTGATCTTCCAGTTCATCAAACCAAGCCCTAAAACACACAAAGTCCCTGTGGTTGTCAAGCAAACTTTCAAGTGCTCGAAATGCTTTTATATGACTTTCACACACACACACACACACACACACACACACACACACACACACACACACACACACACACACACACACACACACACACACACACACACACACACACACACACACACACACACACATCTGCCTTCATCTATCAGATCTCTGGTTTAATTTTCCTAATTGGACATGAAGAGAGAGCGAAAGAAAAAGAGAGAGAAGAGAGAGAGCGAGAGAGAGAGAGAGAGCACGAGAGCGAGCGAGAGAGAACACAGCCGAGCGGTGACGCCTCACGTCTCTCTCTTCTCCCGCCATCTATGCATCCCTGACTTCCTTTCTCCTCTTTCTTTTCCTCCTCAGACATGTGAAGGCTTAATGGTCGTCTGTATCGATTTCCCCCTCCTCTCTCTCTCTCTCTCTCTCTCCGATGTCTTATTCTGTCCCTGACCTTGCACGCCCTCCTTTCAGTCGAGGAGCTGCCGGGTGGAGATAAGCAGGCGAACGTGAGCGGTGGAGAACAGCCAAAGCATGTTACACACACACAAACACAAACACAAACAAACACACACTTTGCCTCCGTCTGTGTGCTTGTGTGTGTGCATTCTAGTGGAACGCACAAAGTACCAGAGTTGTTACTGAGCCACTAAAACTGAACATGTGACTTTTTTCTATGGAGAGAATCTGTGCGCTCGCTCCTCAAGCACTGGATGGTTTAGTACTGAGACGCTATTGATCAAGGCACCGTGTTCGCATCAGGAGGAGAGACTCAGGAGAAATAGTGTCGTCTGTTCACATCCATATAGTGCGCCATTAAAGAACGATGCACAAAACAGGAAGTTTAACATGAAAGACGACTAAATAAATCATCTTCCTCTTTCATCCCCTCCTCCTCCTCCTCCCCTTTTCTGTGAATGAAAATCAATCATTTATAGCGAGGAGAGGAGAGCATCAACCCTCCCTCCCTCTGCCTGATCCCCTTCATGCTGACATCCCCATGAATGAAAGCATTGGGGGTCAATGGGAATCTGGAATCTGATCGCCGGCCTCTCCACTGAGAGGTGGCAAGGCACGAATAACTGATCAGGAGAGAGAGAGAGAGCGAGAGAGAGTGAGAGACAGAGACAGAGAGACAGGGCAGAGAGAGAGAGGAGAGAGAGAGCTGTTTGACCTGACAGGTGAAGAAGGAAAAGTTCACGTGAAAGACAGAGACGCCCTTATAAGGCACTAATGACTACACAAGGAAGTTAAGCAACGTTAAACTTCAAACTTCCTCCTGAATAAACAACTCTCTCTCTCACACACACACACACACAGAAGCCAAGGTGACACACAGACACACACAGGCGAGGCTGAATAAACAAGCTGTGATATGTGTTATTGTGGCACTAATGATTTTAGCATGGGGGCAAAGTTCCCACACACACACACACACAAATGTGCGCGCACACACAGCCACACAACTGTTCCAATACGTCTCGCACTTGGTGCCCGACCTTTATCTGACATGCTACACACACACCCCCCTCAACTCTCTCCCGCTCTCCTCTGCCCACCCTAAGGTTTCTGGGTAAATCCCCCCCCCGCCCCTCCCTCATCTACTTCTTCCGTCTGACCTGCTCCACTGAAGCAGCTGGGATTCCATCACACACACACACACACCATTATGACAGCAAAACAACTAGCGTACGCACAAAAACACACCCACTCCAGTTGTCACTCAGTGGGAATAATGTGTAAAACCTAAAGGCCCTTGTGTTTTGGATTTGTGTGTGTGTGTGTGTGTGTTTGTGTGCATTAAAAGCAGCAACACACTGTTACTTCACCAGCCACTTTAGGCAGAATACATGTGAGACTCCTACACACATTTAAGTTAGTAAGGAAACCACTGCATTCTGTGTGTGTGTGTGTGTGTGTGTGTGTGTGTGTGTGTGTCCACGCTGGGGTATTCTTCTCAATGAAAGGGGCCTCCCTCTATAGGCTGCTCCTCCTTTGTGATCCATGAGAAAAAACCCTCTAAGTCTGGAGGACACACACATCACCAAATTCAAAGCCATCTCATTCGTGTGTGTGTGTGTGTGTGTGTTCATCTCATATGTGCCTTAATGCTTAAGCCTATGAACATGCATATCCAATCCATTGATGTGGCAGCAGAGATTTGTGTTGTCTCACACAGATTGATGTATGTGAGTGTGTGTGTGTGTGTGTGTGTATACATGGCACCGCAACACTAAAGAGAAAGAAATGATCGATGATATCAAAAGCAAAACGCACAGCACAAAGACGCAGAAGAAGAAGAAAGCGTCAGCAGTCTCTCCTCTGATGTGGCCGACAGACAAAAGGAAGCGTTTAGGAGAACAAAGGAAAGGAGAGAGAGGACATGAAGGCAGCTGGCAAAGAAAAAGGAGAGACAAGAGAGATAGATGGCTGGACGGCAGGGACGAGTGTGAACGCTGAACATCCACAGGTAAAGACACATCACACACACACACACACACACACACACACACGCACACACACACACAAAGGCCCAGCAGGATGGGCGGTCATGGCTGATTCTCTCTCCCTCCCTTTGAAATCCGAGCTGATGATGAAAGGAGGAGAGGGAAGGAGAGATAGAGAGATTACATTACATTACATTACGATCATTTGGCAGACGCTTTTATCCAAAGCGACTTACATTACATTACCACCCTTCGCAGAGGGGGGAGCAATTGAGGGTTCGGTGCCTTGCTCAGGGGCGCCTCGGCAGGGGCTCGAACCGGCAACCCTCCGGTTCCCAAGTGGAAGCTCTACCCACTGAGCCACTGCCTACATGTTTGAACAACAGATTGCAAGCTGATGCAGGGGTCCTTTTTGGATTCCGCTGACCTGGACCCTGTCATAGGTGGCCAGGAATGTGCCTGACTACATTACATTTCATTACATTACGATCATTTTGGCAGACGCTTTTATCCAAAGCGACTTACATTACATTACATTACCACCCTTCGCAGACGGGGGAGCAATTGAGGGTTCGGTGCCTTGCTCAGGGGCACCTCGGCAGGGGCTTGAACTGGCGACCTTCCGGTTCCCAAGCGGAAGCTCCACCCACTGAGCTACTGCCTCCCTGACTGAGATAGAGATTGTCGACCCTGAGCGGTAATAACGGCTGCAACAGGCGCCAGAGCCGTTAATCGCGCCCCTCCCTAAGTGAGCGTTCAGCACAGGAAGCGTTTCACAGGCTGATGTTCAAATAATGTATCTTCTTTTTGAAAAGGGGCGTGTCCTTCTTTCAAGTTCAACAGGGAGTTTACACTCTGTCATTTACACCATGGTGGCAGCTTTGTTCCTAACTTGAGCTGCTTTACGTCCTCCTGTCAGACTGGATTTGTAGCTCGCCGTCCCGGGCAACACAAGTCTTAAATCCAACATCCCCCCCCAGGCGCCCCACGGGACTAAAGACAGAATCTTGATTATAGATGAAGAATGGAGCGGATTTGAAATCTTTGTCGTTGGCATGTAAACCTTAAAAACAGTCACTTCACAATACGCTAAGATGATTTTGTACATAAAGCTTAACTTCTTTGTTTGCTAAAGCATAAATAACTTGTAGTTGTGAGCCGTTAGTGTTCAGCATTCCAGGTGCACACACACACACACACACACACACACACACACACACCCGCTAATCTAAAAGAACTTCATTAAGGAGCCGAGGTGGCAGAGTTGACGAGGCGGGGCGACAGCCAGCAGCTCCCCAGCTGTGTGCACACCTGGACTGGTCCGCCTGAGGTCCGGTCCCAATTAGAGCGGGAACACACACACACACACACACACACACACACACACACACACACACACACACACACACACACACACACACACACACACACACACACACGAGTTGGTACACACAGCCTGGATTCTGCCGCATTCTGATCTACATGCATGAACACAGACGAGGCCGGAGTGAGACATTGCTTCGATTGTGGTTTTCTGTCGATGCAGCACTTTCCCTACCATTCTGATCCCTGTAGTAAATTGTGAGCGATGTCAGACATGTCATCATAAACACATGTCCCAGAGGACGTCTCCGTCCAGCGGTGTCACACACACTCACACACACACACACACACACACACTCACAGGCTACATTAAGAGCCATTTTCATCCAGCCGCCACGTCTCCGCTCATATCGACTCCTGGCTCTTCTCACTCTCCAGTGGAACCTCTAAGGACCTGCTGCATCAATAACTATGTAGCCTAATACGTGTGTGTATGTGTGTGTGTGTGTGCAGTCTCCATGCCCTACACATAGTGTTCGAAGTCTCACCAATTACTCTGCATCTTAAGGGCTTTAAGCAGTCTGACATCATTCTGCATTGTTGTGTGTGTGTGTGTGTGTGTGTGTGTGTGTGTGTGTGTGTGTGTGTGTGTGCGCCTGCAGCTGTTTGCCCATTCTACTGGATTCAGACAAAAGGCCTCATCACATTTTGCAACGATAAATATCAACAAAAGCTTCTGTTATGTTCCTCACACACTCCCTTCTGCCATGAACACACACACACTTATGTCCGTGCACATACAATACATACTATAAGACAATAAATGAATGTGTGTGCCTATAGTCTACATGCATGCAAGCATGTACACATACACAACTGCTGGGGTCCACACACACACACACACACACACACACACACACACACGATTATGTTGGCTGCCACACTGTTCTCCTGACCTACATTTCAACACCAGGCCTGTCTGCTTGTGTGTGTGTGTGTGCACACTCTCCATCATCATTAATCCAATCTTATAATTAACTCCACACACAGAATGCCATAAATCTGACACAAGTACACGATATACACATATACCACACACCCTATACGAGTCCCATGGTGTGTGTGTGTGTGTGTGTGTGTGTGTGTGTGTGTGTGTGTGTGTGTGTGTGTGTGTGTGTGTGTGTGTGTGTGTGTGTGTGTGTGTGTGTGTGCTCAGGCAACACTGAGTTTAAAGACCCGGACGTAAATCTCACCAGTGGCCTGATTAAAAGTGTGAAGTAAACAGCAGAAGAATGAAAAGGATCGATGGCCGACAGCTACTGGGTCATTTTAATTTGCTTTAATAATCTGATTCATGAGTATCAACATCACACCGCACACACACACACACTTACACACCAGCCTGGAGTGAGTTAGTGTGATGACAGCAGCACACTTCACCTTTATGTTTAACGCCACATCACACACACCTGAGCGGGACGGTTTGACGACCCTTCGTTTAGTCGCCGCGATCGTGTCGTTATCATGTTGTAAGGCTGCTCAGCTCGTGTTGCTCAACGACAGGCTTGTGCTTGTCTGACTCACACACATAAGACACACACACACACACACACACACACACACACACACACACACACACAGGCCCAGCTCATTTAGGTTAAGTGCCTCCAGTAGCTCAAGGGCACAAAGCAACAAGCCACCTGGGGGGGCTGTACCCGTCTGCATGGCCAAGTGTGTGTGTGTGTGTGTGTGTGTGTGTGTGTGTGTGTGTGTGTGTGTGTGTGTGTGTGTGTGTGTGTGCCAAAAGGAAGTGGGTTAAAGCCATGGCAACAACACGGCGCTGATGTGTTTACAAACAGATCCACTCACAGCAGAATTGACCGTTTGCCCCACTTCCCCTGCTCTGCTCCCCACCAAAACTATGCCGGGGTCACCCAGCCGTCCAATCAGCAGAGACTGACCGGCGACCGCACGTTCAGGAAGCCGGCGTGACGATCGGCCGCGGGGCAGCGGCACGAGCAGTAGGTCGCGTGTGAGGCTGGATGGGAGTTCGGGTTCTGGTGGCCGGTATTGATTACTTTGATTATACGGAGTGACTGATCTGGATTCTGCTCTCTCCTGTGTCACACACACACATATTGATCCCATTAATGTTTCCTGTCTATTTGCTGGTTTGTTAGAGAGTTTGAAGAATTTTGGAGTTGTACTTTCTTCTTTACAGTCTCAAACTAAGGTACAAAATGAAGAGAGAGACATATTTAAGGTAGTACTGTAGTTTGTGCTCAGGCTGTAAGCATTGATAGCCTACAGGACCCTCTCTCCCCTTCCTTCCTTTATTAAAACACACCGCCTCCGCCTCATCCTCCCCGCCCCTCCTCCCTCCCTCTGTCCCATCTGAGCAATAATGGAGCGATGGAGGAATTAATAGAGAGAGAGAGCACAGACCTCTCCTTGGATGGCGGTGAGCGCTCCCCTCCTAATGGGCCCCCGGGGGAAACCAGACCAGCTCCCTGATCAAATACACCCAAAATTTAAGACTCACATTATCCAAAATTGAATTCATTGTGACGCCTCACGTGTCTCTTTGTAGGGTGGATAAATGTGTGTGTTTTGTCTGATGGGGCAATTAATTCAATGTCAATTTTGGTTTGTGATGAACATAATCCCATTAGTATGTTAATTTAGGAGCGCTAGAGCCTTTAAAGTCATGGTAACGTTGTTTAGAAGCAGTGATTTACAGACGGGCACAGGCAGGAACACATCCACTGAGCTGCTTGTCTGTGATATAGCGACATCTGGTGGTTAACATGGGTAATGACAGAAACAATGGAAATATCCTTGTTTTTGAACTGAATTTTTCTTCTGCATTTCCCAAACAATACTCCAGTTAAAGTAAAGTCCCCATGATGCATCACATTCCTCTTATGATCACATATAACTGAAACTTTTGTCCAAATTTGCTGCTTTTCACCTCAAATCCATCGAAACCTGTCGACTACCAAACACCTCCAGGAGGGACGTTGCCATGGTGAGGACAACTCCTTAATGAGACAGCTTTAAAGAGCCTCTTAAAATCACTTTCTCTCCTCCCGCTCCCCTTTTATAACAAGTCTCTATGGGGGGGACATGAGCTTTTTCAGAGGCCTTGGCTGAGCTTGGGCAGGCTTAATGGAACCTCCAGCTGATCGGACATAAAGGAGCCCGGGGCTGGGGATACTGCGGGAGGAGAGACACTGGGCTACATGTTTTGAGGGGCGGGCGGGGGTCTGTGGCTGAGGAGAGGGCTGGACTAAGGTAACATGGTGCTGGGCACAACTACAGCACACACATCGGTTTGAATGGCACAAAGAAAATAATTGGTTACATTCCCCCGGTGCGTAATTAGCAAGTAGGAGAAATGTTAATAGGTTTGGCGGAACGCTTTAGGTAAGAGTAGACTAATAGGTGTGTATTGTGTTGTGTGTTATAGTGTCAAGACTTCTACAACAGCCGTAAAATCGTGGGTTAGTATTTGGGAAAAGGAAGTAAACACGTGGTTGATGCTGATTGATTGGAACAGCCGGAATGCAGCTCACCCAAACCCCAGATGACCTAACTGGTAGCAGCGTGGGGGCGCAGAACAGGGTGCAGGGATGTAACCACGACACTCGTTAGAGAAATGAGCTGTGACTGAGGTCGAACACGGAGGCCTTAAACGCACTCAGGCTGCACAGCGGTGGACAATTAGTTTTTTTTCCCTCCCCAATTACGACCTCTTACAAACAAGACGTGCACTGTTGGACTGATTGGGGCGGAAAAGCTGACGGTTGGAACAGAAAACAGAAAACAGACCACACACACACGCACACGCACACGCACACACACACCTAAAAAAGCCACGTATCTCAAAAGTATCTTTATCTTTGATGTCATATCCTGCAGTACACTAAACTAACCACTAGAGGGCATCCAACGTCAATGGTGAGCAGAAGTCTTGAGGAGAAACAATATAGATTCATTTTCCCCGAATTGAATCCATATCAATCAGATAACAAAAGGAAAAGCTGTGCCAGAATGAGGATAATTTACATTTTGATTCCATTCTTGATGAATAATTTAGTCGTGCGTGATTAAAACCTGTCACTCATGTGATGTCTCAAGCAGTCGGTCCACAGAAGGACAAACGTCTCAGCTAATCTGATTCCACTGATTATCTGCCTGTTACGTCCTGATGTGATAATCAAACCATTAAGTCTCACTCTGTTTACACATATGGGGCCGTGAGGGTCTCATACAGCTGATGCCCCCGCAGCACACACACACACACTCTCTCTCTCCCTCGCATGTCTCCCTCTGGCCTCCTTCAATCACTTCCAGCCTCACAAATGAAAAGCCAGCTGAGCCCAGGCCGCCGATATTAATCTGACAAGATTATCGCCGTGACGATTTGTCAAGCAAACAGTGGCACGCTGACACACAAAGACCGCTCCCTCCGAAACCACCAAACACATGAAAACCACCAGAGTCTCACACACAGCCGGGGGCAAAGAGCTCAGTCGCACCTATGGTCTGCATCTGGGCTCTGAAAACTCAAATACGGAAGCAAAGAATATATTATTACTGTGACTCAAAGTATGAATGACACATGAGTGATATCTGATAACACACACACATGCACACACACTCTCAGATGCACACACACAGAGCTGCTTGTGAAAATTGATTATCTCCCAATACTTGTCAGTGGTGACTTCATTAGGTGTTGGGTGGGCTTGATGGAAGAGCGTCTGCTGGCCAATCACTGGCCGGCCACTGCCTATTAGGCCTTTAACAAGCTGAGGGGTTTCCATCTGTTACGCGCGCACACACACACACACACTCACACACACACGCGCCATGCATTACCCATAGATTACCCTTCACATCCATTACCTCCTATCCAAACCTTTACAGGGACGTAGAGAGGAAAGATATAGATCAGACCACAGACGCACATTCAGACACACGCACACACACACACGCGGAGAGAGACGATGACGTGCAAAAGGGATGGAGGGAGAGACAGAGTTGCTGTGGAGGACAACAGAGCTTTAACCTATTTTACAGTTGAATGACCCCCACACAACCCTCTTGACCCCCAATTCCCAAGTGTGTGTGTGTGTGTGTGTGTGTGTGTGAGAGAGAGAAATCCCTTTTTCTCTTCATCCCATTAAGATTAGCTGTCAGTCCTGCTTTCTGCTCTGTTGTTCTCTGTTGTCCAGTGATCGGCGGGGATGGGGGTTGGGGGTCACACACACACACACACACTCAGTACTTAACCAGGATGTGTGTTTACCCATTTGAATTAAATAGAAGCAAGTCAGGGTTAAGACTAGTTAACTGTGTGTCACCTAAACCTTTAACCAGTTGAGGTCAGTGGAGCAGTGGGTCAGTCTGGATTGGCTTAAAAAGGAGGTGAACTCAGAAGATGAGTGGAGGCCGAGCCCCCCCCTCCCCCCACACACACACCCCCCCACACACTGCCTCCACCACATTACCCTAACTGAGTTTCAGCAGCACTTTCCCCCCTTAAATGCAGCCGATCCATTTCATTTGCTCTCATCTTGTTACTCAGCGACTCGGGCTTCCCTCAGGTGCTCTGCCCCCCCGGGGAGCTGTAGGGAACTGAGAGAGGAACCGGCTTTCCCACCACGGGATTACAGGGGAGGGAGGGGGAGGAGGGGGGTCGAGTGGAACACCTGCTCCGCCTCTAACCTGATCTAAAAGAGGTGGAACGGCAAAGAGAGAGAAGACGAGAAGAGAGTGAAGAGTGGCAGAGAAGAGAGAAACACGGGAGAGAGAATGAAACATAAAGGAACAGATAGGGGGGGATTGAAGTGTGTGTGTGTGTGTGTGTGTGTGTGTGTGTGTGTGTGTGTGTGTGTGTGTGTTCAGTGGAGCGTAAACATTAGGGCGAGTGGGAGTTTGATTCTGCTAAACAGAGGCCAGACAAATCCTGGACCCAGGGCGGCCACATCTTGGAGCTGTCACAGCGTGTTAGCCAGAGCGGGCGTGAGGCGGCACATTGTCACGCTACACACAGCAGAATGAGCCGAATAAGCAGAATGAGCCGCTCTGCTCACTTAAACGTGCAGGAAGGAGGTATGTTTACACGTTTAGAGATGAACAAAGTGAGTTATCCTGTGACTCGGTGATGATCTGGTGAGTTAGACACACAGACACACACACCTTCCTCCCTGATGGCTCCTTTATGTGGTGGCAGAGGTGAAAGTGGGTCACCTCTGCTCCGTCACCCCCGTGCTGTCACCTCGGTTACACTTCACCTCTGCTCCGTCACCCCCGTCCCGTCACCGCGGTTACACCTCCCCGCAGGCCCGGCCAAGAGACCTCCAGCTGCTCGCTATTGTGTCTCGTTCCCAGGGGTTGGCACCCAGGGGAGCGTCTTTAATTATCTTCTACTGTCCCCGAAAGAGGACGGGGCCAACTACTGAGACACACACACACACACACACATCACTGGAAAGCACAAGTCCTCAAACATGCATGTATCCATTCATACATCTGGAAGCCTTCTTATAAATGAAAGCCTTTCTCTCTCCGGGGTCGTCCAGCCTGACCTGCTGCCACGCCAAGAAGCCAAAGGTCACGATGCCAACAATCTGTGTTGACGTGAGGGTGGACTACACACACACACACACACGCACAGATGTACACGCTCACTCGCACACACGGAGACAGACGGTGCAGATCACGCAATTACACCGAGATGCAAATCAGCTAATGAGAAGAGACAAAGCCGCGCTGGAGGAGGAAAGCTTCCCCAACATGTCCAAGAGTCTCTGGAGTATATGGAGCATCTAAGAACCTTCACACACACACTTCATACGACTCTACAAGCCTGCCAGTCAGCTAAGACAGATACAACACACACACACTCAAGGAAAACAGCGAGACAAGCATCAGAGTGATGAAGACAAACTTAAGGTCAACAGCCTGAAACTGTCCCTAACCCAAACACACAGTGAAGTTAAGTTCTACTCTCTTGTCTCTACCTTTGTCATCGCTGTAGGTGTGTGTTCGCCCCGGTGAGCCCTTGACGACGGGTCCCAGCAAAGGCTTGGGTGTCCACAGCGAGTCGTGCTTCTGGTGGACCTTGGAGGCAGAGAGGAGGCGTTTACGCAGGCCGCAGCCCTCGGTCCTGGCGGTCCTGGCGAGGCCGGGCTGGGCCTCCGGGCGCAGGCTGTTGCCCATCTTGTTGGCGGGCAGGTAGGAGCGGAGCGTTCTCTTCTTACCAGGCGGGTCCTCATAGCAGGCGGCCCGGTGCCAGCAGCGGACCCCCGGCTCGGCGGAGAGGCGGTGAGCGTATGTGATCATCCCTGGCTCGGATCTAAGACCCCGCCGCTGCCGCCACCCTCCCCTGTCCTATCCTGGACCAAACCCCCCCAACTCCTCCTCCTCCTCCTCCTTCCCTTGGACCCTCCACTTGAGGTGGTGGGGTGTGTGTGTGTGAGACCTCCCCACGCTCCTACAAACTCAATAGGCTTCACCGTTGCTTCAGTGCCTCCCTCTTCTTCTGGTTGGGGGTTTGGAGAGTTTTGCAACCCACAGGGGATCCAAACCCCCCTCTGTCTCCTCCTCCTCCTCCTCCTCCTCTCTTGCTGGTTTTTGTCCCTCCTCTCCCTCTCTCAGGGGATCCTATTGACATGCATTGATTCGCCTGACAAAGGGAGGCTGTGTGCAGGCTTGGATTACAAGATCCATCTCCACAGCAAAGTATTTCAAAAGTGTATCTTCTGTACAATAACAAAAGGAATCCTGCACGATTCAATTTGACGCCTGGCAGGAACTCCGACGCACGGGTTCCAGTTGAGAAAACAGGAATTCTTAACCCCGGAGACGACCGCAAGGATTCAAAGATATGAAAAGAAGGTTTAAAAACATTATGCCTTATTGGAGATGCCTGTGGTTAGAACATTCTCTCTCAAAATACAGAGTTCCTCTCTGAACAGAACCTCGCAAACATCCAGCACAGATCTAAAGTTGAAGTGTGAAGCAATCCATGGAACGCCCGTCATGTATGATCAGGGACAGAATGCTTCTCCAGGTTCCAAGATAGAAACTCCAGTAGTTGTAAAGAAGTCCTCAGAAGCATCCTCTTCCTCTCTCTGCAGCACTTTGAGGCAACAGAAGCACGCCGTTGTCCAGTGGCGCCCACATGGCTTCTCGACTCCTCCTCTTTCTCCTTCTCCTCCCCCTTTTCCTCTGCGATGTTGTTCTAATCTGTAAACCCAGATTATCCAGGCTTCAAGTCCTAGTCCCCCGCTTGTGACTGTGGGTTAGACAAATACAGGCACACGCAAGGATGGAAGGGACGGACGACAGGCTTTAGATCTTCGACGACATCGCCTCTGGTGTTTACAAGTGTGGAAGTTTAAGAGGAGTGTAGCGCCAAGGAGGGTGAGACAGGTGAACTGAAGGATGCAAAGCTGTTGGCTGAATATTGGAACGGAGCCCAGTGGAGGATATGACTGGACCGCACTGAGGCCTGGATGATCCACTGATGGTCTGTGACACAATGAAAGTGCTGCATCTACACACACACACACACACACACACACCAAGTCACAACAACTCTGACACTAAAGGCAAATGTCTCCCTCTGGTGGTGGCTTAAGGACGTGATATGAAGCTGCACATATGGTTCAATCAAATATCCACCACAGGTTTTATGAGTGTGTGTACGCATGTGTGTGTGTGTGTGTGTGTGTGTGCGCGTGTGTACCAAACCTCAGCCGATAGCCCGAAGCGAAAACAGCCATTACTGATTTACTGATGGTTATCCTTCCCACAGCACTGTCAGTCAGCCAACACACAAGCTGATTACTAAACCAAAAGCACTGATTGCACAGACAGACACACACACACACGCACACATATAAAGCAGAGTGAACACACACACATAGTCCCCTGGGCAAGCAAAAATGATGTTGGCCTAAATGCATTTAACATTGTTGTTGCCTTCAATCCAGAAAAGCATACACACGCGCACACACACACACACAGTGGGGTCATCCAATTCACACAGTGAGAGACCCACACACACTCACGATATCAGCAGCACAATGTTTAACATAGAGAGACACACACACGCAGACCTTATTCTCATTCCGCATGCAGGCGTTTCCGTGACACACACACACACACACACACACACACACACACACACACACACACACACACACACACACACACACACACACACACACACACACACACACACACACACACACACACACACACACACACACACACACACACAAAGCTCATACGTTGTGTGTGAATGTCCAGGTCTTGTCTGGGCCCAGCATGCATGGCGGTCAGACTCTCACAGCCCACTGCCCCTGAATGGGGATTATCACTGGTCAGGATGTGTGTGTGTGTGTGTGTGTGTGTGTGTGTGTGTGTGTGTGTGTGTGTGTGTGTGTGTGTGTGTGTGTGTGTATGCCTGTCTAGTTTTTAAACAATGTTACAACCATGCTGGGTTCAATTTGGGACATATCGTGTGTGTGTGTGTCTGTTGATGTGTGTGCAGACATGCTTATGTGTACGTGTCTAAATCTGCACGTGCACATCTTAGCGTGTGTGTGTGTGTGTGTCTCTGAGGGTGGGGGTGCCAAAACGGAAGGCTTTGAAAGAGAGAGAGACAATAGTAACCATGGAAACGTGTAGGTTTGAGGGGAGCACCTGCATCGGGTCGTCTGTTTGGGGAAGTCGGCCATTGTCTCCTCAAACTTTATCCAACAGAACTTTATCAGCTTTGTTCCCTCAGAGCTTAACGACGTCGCCCGAAGAAAGTGTGTTTGCAAATTTGTCTTGATTGTCTTCACACTAACAAAAATACATTCTTTTCAGGGAAACCCCCCCACACACACACACACACAGACAC
Organism: Genypterus blacodes; assembly: GCF_046128005.1. Taxonomy (NCBI): domain Eukaryota; kingdom Metazoa; phylum Chordata; class Actinopteri; order Ophidiiformes; family Ophidiidae; genus Genypterus; species Genypterus blacodes. The sequence goes on along the minus strand of NW_027466945.1, from coordinate 1,423,943 downwards.
ACACTCTCATCGAGCCCATTCACACTCAATGGAACTCCAGCCTCTATTGTTTACCTATCAAGACCCACAAAGCTCCTCAGCCCTTGAGCCAGGCACTAACTGGAGGAGTCTCTGCACAATATGGAGCCAGACCTGAGAGCAGAAGTGGAATGTCATCTAAGTGGGACTACGGCGCACAAATTGGAGTGTCTCAACTCATAACTGAAGTGATTCTGAGGGCCGGCTGCTCGGCGCTGAACGCCGTCCGGCCGTGTCAACACCTTTCCTCCTCTCCTCTCCTCGTCCTCTCTTTCCCCTCCGCTGGAGATAAGCGGCCTGCCACATCCTCCTCCTCCTCCTGTGAGAACATCCATCAACACTGCTACCCACAAGGCCAGAGGGCGGCTAAGTGAGGTCGAGAGGTCACAGCCTCAGCGAGCTCAGAGCACAGGTGCGTGGGATCTTGACGGACAGCCCCCTTTTATGAGTTCACGTAGGTTAACAAGCGAGACAACAAATAGACTCGAGTAATGAATTACAGCTTATTGAATTACCGAACTACAACTAGCAAATCAAAACACGCTGGGACAAAATATGAAGAAATCCAGATTATATTCAGGTTAAAGCTCATTCTCCTGAGTGCTGAGATGCGTTGTGCGTTGCGTTGGTGTGTGGGTCCGGAGTTAAAGGCCACGGCGGAGTTGAGGTTATATATAGGTGGAGGAGCCCGACTATATAGGTCACTGGCCTCTGGGCCCGATCTGGACTGTGTGGAACTCACACTCGCACACATTCCTGGAATTCAATTCACACGCATGTGGCGGTACCGACACACGGGTCCGTCACTCCACATGTCGGCCAAGTGTGGAAGTGTGTGCAATCTTTAGAATCTATGGTGCAGAAAGCGAGGGATGCTAAGATGCTAACAGACGCTGGATTGACATTTTCCAGTCAGACAAACACACTAATCCACACACACTGACTCAGAAAGTGAATCCTTGACAGCGGGGCATCTGGGTACAGCTGGTTCACCACATCTGCCCCCCACTGCGCCCCGACCGCTGCCCACAACCAAAACATCTGGAGCCGCCACGATGAGCACACACACACACACACACACAGCCAAGTGAGCAGCAATCAAGTCCAACCGGATTCCACTGGGCCGAGGACGTGTTGTTCCAGATCCAGCCTGACCCCAGCTGCCCCGCGCTGACCCTCAAGAGCCAGGAGATTGGGTGTGTTTGTTCAAAGGGGGCTCACGGTCTTTACAGTGGGGCGGTGCTGTGTGTTGTCTTGTGGGAAACCTCCAGTTTGACTCTCTTCCCAAATTGATTCCAACTAATCCCTGCTCGGTCTCACGTCTCTCTGGGATTCCACCGCACTGAGGCTCGGGTGCAGAGGAATATGTTAGGTTCCAGAGAAAAGTGAGTGAACCCAAGGCTTCTCCGTGTGAGGGGAGGTGTGTGTGTGTGTGTGTGTGTGTGTGTGTGTGTGTGTGTGTGAGTTTGGTCCAAACAGACGAGAATCCACTCAGGCCACAGCTGGTTAAGGAGGAACGTGGACTGAAAGTGTGTCAGTGTCTCCGACTTGGCAAAGCCCACAATGAAGGGGCTTGTTGCTACACACACACACACACACACACACACACACACAGTCTGGTGGTGCATTTACAGGAGGAAACCCACACACACACACAGATGAATTTCTTGACCTATATTGGTGCTTTAGTGTCCAGATATCTATGAATCGATTGGGGAGAGTGCAAGATGTTTAAACGAAACGAAGCATTTTCTCTGCAGCAGCTCGCACATCTGCTCCTCCACAAACAAGAGCCACAGTCAGATAAGTGTGGAAAGTGTGTGTGAGCCACCCTCCCAGCTGATGAACTCAGGCTCCAGCCGCGAATACTTTCAGCCTGGAGTTTTTATTACCTCATATCTGGAAGCCATAAATCCGCAGGGCTGCAGCGAGAGAGCGAGGGAGAGAGAGAAGGAGAGAGAGAGAGGGAGAGAGAGAGAACATGCTGGTTTCACAAGCAGGATGATGTCCTCACTGCTCAGATGATGTCACTTTGTACAATTCAGCAACAACTCCAGTTTTATCGCTCCGAGCTCCGTTACATTTTCCAGATCCGATTTCAAAGCGAATCTTCCGTGTTTTGATCTCTCAGTCACTTCTAAAGAGATCAGTTCAGGTTCACTCTTCACAGCGGTGCCAGTGCCACAGCTGTGTATGGAAATGAGCAACAACGTGCGGTTTCTAACACTTTCTTAGCAACCCCCCGGGTTAAGTATCTGCACGGACCTTCTGCAGCCGGGGTGTCAACATGCAGCCACAAGGCAAACTCACGGGATTACCTTTAGTTTGGGAACGATTCCACGCGTCGGAATGACTTTGATCCCACGATTTGGATCATAGTAACACACAGAAATCGACACAATTTGTGAACAGGACTATGGAAGCTCAGGTAGACACGGTTAGAGGAGTACAAAGACTACAGGATCTTAATCTGGGACTACAGTAGAACAGATAAGAAAACAGTTCTATCCTCCTTCCAAGGTTAACGTGTGCAAAACAGCAGTTTTCCCACTTTCTCTGACTTGAACCGGTCCAAGTAAAAGCCCACACATGGCCCCCGCACCGCCACACCGCACGGCAACTGCTGCTCCACCAGCTGTTACCGTTGACAACACGCTCAGACACACTCAGACACACAGCGATCCGCGGCTCGGCTCGCCTCCGCTTCAAACACACGCTGCAGTTTGGGAAAGTAGCAGACGCATTGGAAGCTGGAGTGTGTTCAGTGAAATGTGGAGACGAGAGGAGAGAAGAGAAGTTAAACGTGGAAATGAGAAGATCGATGAGAGGAGAGCAGAGAAGAAGAGAGACAGAAAGAAAGGATCAAAGAAAGTTTCCTCTGCAGGGAAACAAAGCGGGGAGGAAGGGAAGCTGCCGGGAGGATTTTCCATCCAGAGCAGAGCGACGGGGTTAAACTCTTTGTCTCAGAAAGTCTGGAGGAAAGTCCCACACTCACACACACACACAACACACACACTTACCTTTTAGACAGAACATTGCCCTTCTCACACTCCCACATGTAGCCACAGTGAGTAAACACTCCCCAGCCGTCTCTCTCCCTCTCTCTCTCACCCTCCTCTCTTGTCCCCCTCTCCCCTTTCCCTCTTCACCGCTCGGTCAAAGCATTCACTCACACACACACACACACACACACCCTGACACACGCACTCCTCTCTCTCTCCATCCTGACACATATACTCCCTCTCGCTCCATCTCCCTCCCTCTCAATCTTGCACACGTGCACACGCTCAGAGTGGCAGCCGGCCAATGTGCTGCGCCGCAGGAAACCGCTTTGCGAACCCCCCCCCACACACACACACACACTCCCCTCCCTCCCTCTGCATCCCAGTATCACTAAAGAAGACGAAGGATTCCTGAAACCGAGCCGGATAAATAATGCATGTGAGAGGATAAATAAAGATTCAATAAAGAGTTATTACACTTCCTGAATCAAATTTGATTCACAGCGTACAAAAGCAGACAAACACACACACACGTACACACACACACGGTCTGTGGAGGATTGTGATTGTAGTGGATCTGGGCAGTCAGCAGTTCAGAGGGAGGCAGGGGGGCCCCAGCTTGAGGCCGACCCATTGTGCCCTAATCAAAGATAATCACCTTAATCCCCCACAATTCAACTGTTTATCAGAGACATCTACGTGCTCCATAGACTCCCAATCCCTCCACACACTGACCGGCAGAGCCCCCATCAGTGACTCACCCGCCGACGCCAAAAACGTGGAGGGGATGTATGCAGTATTTTAGAAAGCAAAGAAGAAGAAGGAGAGGAAGAAGAGAGTGGAAGTTGTGGCGGGTTCCTTGCGATGCTTGGAGGAGGACGAGGCAATTAGTATCAGCCAGGAGAAGAAGATCAATACGCAATTAGCGGCGGAGCTTAAGTGTCCTTTAAGGAGCCAAAACTCCCAACGACGACGACGACGAGCGGCGGAATGTGTCGACACAAAGTTGGGGGCTTATTCTGCGCCGGTGAGCGGAAAACAAAAAAATTAAACGCCATCGATTTCCAATGAGCGGGAGGACAAAAACACAGTGGGTGAGCGGTGAGAGGGGAGCGAGGCTTTCAAGGAGGGCCGACGCCACTCAGGGCTCATTAAGAAGACAAGGAGCGGTAGGAGCGGAGGTCTAATTAGAACGCTGTGGCGACTCGAGCGTGACGACCCTGCGTCTCAATGAAGTGATATAAAGCAGTTAGAGGGTGTCGCGCTCGAACCGGCGACCTTCCGATCCCTTAGACGACCTCTGTGCTATCCCGAGTCGTGCCGTAAACATGTCTGGATTCTATTCTGAGGAGGGGGCACGTCGTGGTGTACATGTACAGTATGTGTTGGGTAAGAGGAGAAACCGATGCGGCGCCGAGATCAAATAATCGCAATGAAGCAACGTGACAGTTATGAGCACGTGGGGTTAAACTCGCCCCATACACCAGATGTAGGCAATTATTGGCGTGTGTGTGTGTGTACGGGGGAGAAACGAGGACGCCGCAAAAACACACACCCCTCGAAGATCATCGGCGACTGACAAACACACACACACACACACACACACACACACACACATCCCAGAAAAGCCTCGACTAACCAGGCAATAAAATCTAATTTGGCTGAAGCTTCCACCTTAATTGCAGACTTTTAAATGAAAATGGGATGATGTAACCTTCGCCATAAGCGCCTGGGGTCTGAGGGAAGGGCTGGGTTGAGTCGCTGCTCCCATACGGCTGAGCTTGTAAAAAGTCTGAATTTGTTCCCCCGTTCTAATCCGATCATGTTTGGATAACTGGCAGGGGGGAGGGGAGGGGGGGGGGGGGAAATCAGAATGGTGAGATTGGAGGTCAGAGGTCGGGTCCTGCTGCGTTTAGTGGCCAAATGCGTGACGACACCACACCAGGTCCTCTGGTTGACTGCGAGCTCTCTGAAATGGAGTTATCCTAATCTACAGCCGGTGAATCAGCGTGGAGCACAAACACAACACACACTGTCACGGCACAGAGCTCCACGTCAGTAACAGATAGGACAAAATCACACACACACACACACACACAGATACCAGAGCTGAGCTTCATGTATCCAGAGGATGACGGACAGATCAGACCTGTCAGGCCTCAGATTGGGGCAAACGTGACGGGATTGCTGATTTATCTTCTTTAATGACCTCACCGGGGCTTCTGTGTGTGTGTGTGTGTGTGTGTGTGTGTAGGCAGATTATAAAGGTCCCACTGTGTCTCGTGTTAGGACAAATTCAACACGTCCTGTCATCGTAAGACGAGCAGCTCTGTCCCCTTATAAACACCGAATCCTGTCTACAATCAGAATCCCTTCATCTTCTCCTCCCGTTTATGGATGACATCGTGTAATAGGGATGTAATGGGGCACCACGCAATACAGCAGGAGAGAATAGATGGATTACAGAGGTCAGATATAATAGAGAGACGATGAAGAGGAGGATAATTGGGTTACAGAGAAAGAGATGCGACTTACCTGAAGAGCAGCACGTCACAGTCAGCACATAGGAGAGAGAGAGAGAGAGAGAGAGAGAGAGAGAGAGAGAGAGAGAGAGAGAGAGAGAGAGAGAGAGAGCGAGAGAGAGAGAGAGAGAGAGAGCGAGAGAGAGAGAGAGAGAGAGAGAGAGAGAGAGAGAAAGAGAATGAGTTTATTTAGCTGCAACATGATGCCAAATGAAATTGTATATATTTTCATTTAAGATGGCCCTGCTTCAGTGTGTGTGTGTGACTGCTGAGTATTTGCATGCAAGATGTGCTGTGTGTGTGTGTGTGTGTGTGTGTGTGTGTGTGTGTGTGTGTGTGTGTGTGTGCCCAGGGCTGTAGGCCACATCACCAGATTTCCATGTCTGTCTCTTAACAAGGTCCTGCCGGTTTATGCTACAAATCACCACACACACACACACACACACACACACACAGTAAAGATCCTAATCTGGACCAACACATCAAACGACATAATGATGATGTGTCTGTGTATCTGTGCGTGTGTGCGTGTAGAACAAGCGCACGTCCAAAACCAGTGAGATGGTCCAGACCCGACTCATCTGAACCCCTCAAATTGCACTAAGTGTCTCTTAGCGGAGAGTAAACCCTGGTTCTGGTTTTCGCACAACTCATCTCCCAAGACACGGTGATAAACATTGAAGTGAAATAAATATAGGACCCGTTCAGACACGCACACGAGATTCCTCAGCTAAATACTAAATCCATATCTATGCCAACTTCCATGTAAACACTCACACTTGCCAACAACAGAACTCTCCAAGAATTAAGACTAAGTAACACACCCACACACACACAGTATCTACTTGTACTGTATGACGCAGTAAAGTGCAGTCCAGTCTGCCAGCTGCCACACAGGCTAGACGGGGATTCAGACTCTGTCCCACGAGTTCAGACAGGATGGGGGGCTTTAGGGAGCCTGGCTGGGGCCCCGACTGTCCAATCTATTTCTTCACGCGGCTTTCCAGGGCACACACACACACCCACACGAGTTAACTTGGCAGGTGATCGATGGGGTTGCATGAGGAGATTGATCGGGGTATTTCGCAATCGTGACAGGTGTTGTTGCGTTGGGTGAAAGGTTTAGGGACTGATAATGGAGTCGCCTCGTTTCCACCATGAGGTCACTGTCGCCACATGATTATAAACTCAACCAATCTACAGAAGAATTCCCCAAAACAACAACAACAACAATAACTATCACCATAATCTCCCAAGGTTCTAGAAACGAGCGAAATGAAACTAGACCAGACGCTCCTACACGTTTAGGCTTACCATGTGCGAACAGTTTATCCTATTTTTCACAATAAAGACGAGCTCACACCTTCTTTGTTCTCGTCTCTCCCCATGATAAATTAGAATTAATTACGTTGAAGGCCGGTTAGGACACGTTTGAACCTCAGGTAGATGGCTACAAGTCCGTGCAGAGAAGCAGTATGTGTGTGTCTCCCGAGTTATGCATAGTAATCACCATAGACCTTTCCATCGTGTTCATTCTTGCAAGGAAAAAGGTTGTGAAGCCTCAAGTATTTAGGACATCGAGATGTATGGATCTCGCCCCAAATAGGTAAGAAGTTCAAACAAAATCTCTCTAACTTTGCAAAAGCCGAACAACCAAAGATAGAAACCATCCTCAAGTCAGTTATCAACCCACGTCAGGTCAATTCAAATGGACAGGTTCTTGCCCTTGCCAGCCTATAGCAGCTTGAGTACCAGACGGTTCTCTTACACACGATTGGCTGAGCGTCTCTAAGCAGTAGGAAGGTCAACGTGAGCCTCGACAGGAAACGCTCGCTCGCGCGTACCGTTACTTTGGCAACCGAGGCAAACACCCAACCGGTCACATCGCAGGCTGTGTGAAAATTGCAGGTTAGGGAGCCGTTGGGGCCTCAGGCTCTCATTTGGGAGCTATATTTACACGCAGGCATGGTGCACAGTCGCCCGTGTGCATTGTAACGAGGTCCTGGCAGGCGTGGAGAAGCAAGATCCAGATGTTATAAATACTTTGGTTTCAAACTGGCCTGTTCCTTCTGTGTGGCGTTTGTGTGTGTGTGTGTGTTATGGATGGAATAGTTTTATGTTGACTTGTCTCTGACCCCGTCTACGACCTAAACCGGCATCACAAAGGCGATAAAGGCTAAAGACAGAGGGACGTGGTGGCCGTGTATTCGTGGAATGTCAATAACAGAAAGTATCTACCAATATTTGACCAAATATTCATTTGCTCCTTGGTTGGTTGGAATCTCTGCGTCTCCAGCTGTACTGTAACCTAGCGTTCTGTTCTGATCGGCCAATCAATAAACACTCACCCTTCCTTCCTTTAAGAACGAACAAGATCAGTTACCAATAATGAGAATTGACTAATCTGCATCTACTTCCTGGTTCTACCGACCTTATAATCAATTGAGAAAATCAAACCTATCAGACCATGAAATGAGCACTGATCACCAACTGAGGACTTTAGACGAGTTGAATCTCTCCGCAGCCTAAAGTGCTGAGGTCAACACCTGCTTTGGGTTTCACCATGACCCCCCGTTTTTATCTCGCTTCGCCTGCAGCTTCTACCCTTTTGACTTTGGAGGAAAAATGCCAGGACCTCCAACCATGTCAGCCATGTGCCGCTGTGAGCTGTTTTAGGAACGTCCAGGGTCAAAGGTTAAAGAGTGAGTAAGAAGGATAGAGACATGCACATGAGCAACAACAGCAGAGGCTCCAGGGGTAAAGGCGACAGAACGCAACGCAGGGCTGTGTTCAACTCCACGATGTATCAAAGGACCGCTCCTCTGTTTGTTACAAATAAACTCTTGCTATACATTTCTAATACTATGCACTCATTGTAGACCTCAAATTGATTCAGATTTGGACAAAGATTATAAACTATCCGATCAAACTAAATGAAGGAAAACCCAGTCGTGCTCCCTGAGGGATCTCATTTGCCTATTCAAAGTCATTTCAAAAGGGAATTCTTAATAATTCAACATCTGCATGTGAACGTTGATGGAGTTACTGAAGCAAACTATGAGACAATCCTGCAGCGTCGGTGTCTTTTTACATTCTCAGGTAAACGCTCAAGGCTTAAGTTACAACCGCTGTCCCGATGGCTCATTGACACTGCTGACTCCGTACAGACACACACACACACACACACACAGCTAATAAACTAATCAATAACTAATGAGATGAATCAGGAAACACAACACCCATGTGGTAGTGAAGTAAAGCATAACTCCTTACCTCAGATATTGTCCAAATGTTAAACTAGAAGTTACAATCCATTCAACGTTCACACACACACACACACATCCTCCCCACTGGCACCAAACCCTTGTGTTCACATCGCCACCAGCCCGTGACAACACCACAATCGTGACATCACTTGCCTCTGGTCGGACACATCGCTGTTTTCCTACCACGCGCACAAAAGTGCTCGTTGACCCCCCCCCCCGCCCCCCCGCCCCCCCCCTTCGCCCTAACGGTCCCACTGACAGTGAGCGCCCCCCCTCCCAATGGCTCTCTGTGGAAACCAGGAAGTGCTGGGGATGTGGAGACGGAGAACAAGAGGCCATAAAAAGACACTGACCCCATTTCTTGCCTTGCCTGCGCGTGTAAACAAGCCATTCATCGGCTTCCTGATTGAGACACAGAACAACAATCCATTCAAATCAGCCGGAGCATTGAGACAAACTGGCTTCTGTGTAGCCGCTGGGCCAAAGGGCTGACAGTGATAGGCCGTTCAGTGGGTGTGGCAACCCGGAGCTGAGCTGAAGGTCCCACCCACACAAATGACACGGGTCCAAGTCCCTTCGTCTCCTTCCTCTTGGCAACCGTTCTCACCTATTCTGTGCTGAGGGTGGTAAACCCAGCTGTCGTCGTCGTCCTCCCTGTTTCCAGCGGCGGTGGCGGCGTGGAGGTGAGTGTGCGACTGCGAGAACGAGTGGCGGTGGTGCAGGGCGTGGAGTTCGCTCTGGCTGTGGAAGATGCGTCTGCTCTGGCGGGAGAGGGTGGAGACGCTGAGCCAGCTGAGAGCCCGGGAGAGGCCCGCCGGTTTCTCCTTATGAAAGGAGCCGGACCTCCTGTCCCCTCTCATCACGACTCCGCCGGGGGAAAAGTCCAAGCGGAGGAGGGAGGCGGCTGCAGGAGAGGCCAAACTCCACTCCGATTTAGAAAAATAATCTTCAAATGACAGAGGACTCCATGATGTGCACGCAAGATGTCAGTTCAGGTTGTCAACAAGTGCAGAGCTGCAAATTCCAAGCATCTGTGAACACGACATCAAGAGATCCCAACACACAGCAAAATGGTTTAATTCCAAACTATTCAGATTCCAGTGTGAGTTTTAAATTTGTCCCGGTTTAACCACTGGCTGCTTTGCTCTGCTTCCACAGTTCCACTTCATGACTCTGACCCGGTCAACCTCTCTCCTGCCGGACTGAATCATCTCCTCTCCTCTTCTCTCCTCTCCTTCCTTTCCCTCGCTTCCTTTGAGCTTTAAAAGCGTCCGGGCGCGATTCCCAAACCCAAAGTGGTAATTAGGCAATCCAGCGATCTGGAAAATCGCCGCCCCTCTCCGGCACTCGCGCAGACACACACACACAGAGGGTGGAGAGGGCTTTCCTCCATCACAACAACACTACAGCCAACACACTTGCGTAAAAATCCTCACGGTAAACAGAATTCCTTTCTGGTGTGAGTGTGTGTGTGTCCTTCTTCTTCTTCACTTCTTCTTCTTCTACTCCAGTGTCAAAGCCGCACACCTCGCTGTCTCGTCGCCCAGGTTGATGGTGTGAAGGGAAAAAAAGAAAAGTGATGGCATCCGTCTGGATCTGTTATCAGCTTATCATCACAGGAGATAAAGCATGAAACAGGAAGGCCGAAGGTGGGGTGAGTGTGTGCAGCCCTCACCTGCTGAACACACACTCACACACACACACACACACACTGGCTGGCAGTCAGATTAGGAAAGAGAGTGTGTGTACCGGTGAGGATTCCCTGGGTTCTCTGCTCGCGTCAGTCCTGGTCGGTCCTCTGGAGTGTGTGAATGTGAGTTGCCGGTGTGTTTGTGTGTGTGTGAGTGTGTGAGTACAGGGTTAGGGTTACACCCACTCCTAGTAGCCACGGTGCTGAAATACGAGCCAGCCCAACCCTTTTTCCTTCGCTCCCTCCCTCCCTCTCTCTCTTTTTTCTCTCTGATCCCTGATCTCTGCCCCCTCCCCTCCATCCCTTTGGCGGCATGGCAACCACACCTCCCTACCTCCCTCCCTCCCTCCCTCGCACCTTTTTTTTCCCCCCACTAATCCTTTCCTGGCGATCCTTCTCCTCTCCCCACTTCAGGTGTGTCCCTTTTTTTTTCTCCCCTCAGCAGACAAACATGAACCAAATCCCACTCAACTCCAGACACGACCTCTGCGTGTTACATTCATTCAGCTAAACCTAACAAACAAACTATTTATTGCAAGTCGGGACTGTGAGAACACACAGCAGGCCTGCGTCTATGAGACCTCATTCTCTCGGGACAAAGACTCCGCAAATTTGTAAAAGACTCTTTAATGGCACGAGGGTTTTAGACATTTCAAAGCCCTGCGGCGTCTGAACCGGTTCGACAACAAACCGGAGAGGATTCTTCCTACGGGCTTCCGAGGAACACGGCTGGAAAAAAGTGTCAACATGGAGGAGGAGGAGGCACAACAAATCTGGATCTGTCTGACATCCAGGACAGGAATATAATCTCGTGTCTGCGTTTTGTAGGATTCGCAAAGTGCAGCTCTGACACACACACACACACACACACACAACAAATATGACAAATACATAATGCGGCGGGTTGTTTTTATTTAGGAAGAACATGTATGACAACTTGTACTTAGCGGCAGGGACGTATAGTTGAGGTCGCACTGGAAATAGCAGGACGAGGCCCTCGGGGACAAAAACAAAGTCTTTATGTGGAGCTACAGGCGCGTTAGGGAGGCGGAGCTTTCCCAAACCAAATGTAACCGCAGAGGGAGCGTGTGACCACCGGAGTGTGACAATAAAGCAGCCTTCTGTGTGCGTGTGTGTGTGTGTGTGTGTGTGTGTGTGTGTGTGTGTAACACGTGTCACGGCAAGCTTTCATTTCATCTCCTTCCTCACGTCCATTCAGAGAACATTGATTAAACGTAAAAACAGGACAATTGGAGGATTTTGCACTTAGAGCTTCTTCTCTTTCACGACTGAAAGGTGATCCCAGAGTCCTGTCTCACCCCTGCTCCCCCCCACCAAAACCCCTCCCCCTTCCTCCATCACGTCCCTGGCCTCCTTTTCATTTTCCCTGCGCACAGGAAATCTACTGTGTCAACACTCACAAACCTGAGCGCCTCATGTACACACACACACACACACACACACATACACACACACACACACAATGGGCCTCATTCATCAGGGGTCTGCACTCCCCCCTTCCCCCCCAATTACATTTTTGCTTACGGTAACTCCACGTGTGTATTCAGCACCCAGAGTGATCCCAACCTGGAAGACCTGCACACTCATTTGCATTGCATTTTTGAGCAGTGTGCACAACATCAACTCAGAGTTCAGCAGGTAGAGGGAATGGACGGCTAGATGAACAAGGAAGAGAACAAGAGGAAAAACTCATAATTTCTCTCTCACACACACACACACACACACACTGAGGCCATGTGGACCTTTGCCACACACTGATGACACCAAAAGCCTCAGTCCTTTAATAATTAACAAGCCTTGCAGGGATGAAGGGGTTAACCGTCTGAACCGAGGGAAAAGATGGATTCTGCACAAACACACCCAAAGTAATACGGTCTCACACACACACACACACACACACACCATCCGCTTTGTCTATTGATTTCCCCTTTCCAAGCAGAAAAGCCGTTTTAGTACGGTCAACCCCTGAGGGAGGTGTGTTGGGGTCAGGGGTCAGCGTGAGAGGTCAGCCGCCGTCCACGCCCTCCATCCGCTGTGTTTTCATTTCCTTGAGAAGCCACAGCGGCGGCGATAATCAATACGCAGAAACCTGATATCCTGCCACGGTCGATTGTCGTATTGACTGACACACACACACACACACACACACACACACACACACACACACACACACACACACACACACACACACACACACACACACACACACACACACACACACACACACACACACACACACACACACACACACGCGCCGACGCCACGCTGTGTCTGATCCCTATAGAAGCTTTAACATAAACACTAATATCATCAAACTGAACTGATGAGCTCATTCACTTGGACAGCTGCTGATCATAACTTACTGCAAAAAATGTGTGAGAAGCAAAACAACACTGCGCTCGTCTTCATCGTGCGAGGCGCCAATAGCTGGATTTGAGGCTGATTAGGTAAACAAACCCGACTTACAGCATTTAAGCCTCACACAGCAGAGAAGCATACACACTCTCATTCTGCTCATTTCACCTAATCGCCATGGGAACCTTTCCAATCTCTGCCTTTAACGTGTCATTAGGGCGGCTTAACCTGCGGAAATATGTGACAACACCTGTATGGGTGGGTGTGTGTGTGTGTGTGTGTGTGTGTGTGTGTGTGTGTGTGTGTGTGTGTGTGTGTGTGGTGTGTGTGTGTGTGTGTGTGTGTGTGTGTGTGTGTGTGTGTGTGTGTGTGTGTGTGTGTGTGTGTGTGTGTGTGTGTGTGTGTGTGTGTGTGTGTGTGTGTGTGTGTGTGTGTGTGTGTGTGTGTGTGTGTGTGTGTGTGTGTGGATTCAAGACTGTTTGAGAAAAGATGATCTGGATTCACACGGCGGCGGCCCGAGCTCGTCTAAAGGAAACGGGTCAAACGTGGACAAACGTGAGACGCCTCAGTCCCAAATCCATCTTTCAATCCCGCTGATTAACGAGACATAAACTAAGAAAGAGCGTCCTGTAATTTCACACCAAACAAAAGGAAACTCCCTGAATCATATGACAGGTTAAATAAACAGCAGTGTGATAAAATGCCTTCAATCACACACACACACACACACACTTGACACGCTGTCACCGCTGCCGTGACAGGCGGGATGGTGACATCAGAGCCGTCTGGTTGCCAAGTGACCCAACCAGACATCAGAGGGCAGAGCCTGACATCAATACACACTTAAACACTGACCTGTTTGTGTGTGAGTCACACTTTGAAAGGTAAGCAGCAGGCGGCACCTACTTAGACACAATACACACACACACACACACACACACACACACACACAGAAAGCAGCTCATACAAAGAGTCAAGTCTACGTTTGTTTTATTTTCAGCAAACGCTCTCTGCCACATTCCCATTTTCAGTCAAGTTTCACAGTGTGTGTGTGTGTGTGTGTGAATGTGTGAGCATGTGTGTGTGTGTGCGCATGTGTGCGTGTGCCGCAGCAACAACACATTTCGGGAGCAAGTTAAACACAGAGGCCCAGCAGCACCGCAACGGAAGGCTTTTATTACCCAGAAAGCACCCCACATTTACTGAGACAGTTATATGGGAGTTGGTGTGTGCATGCATGTGTGTGTGTGTGTGTGTGTGTGTGTGTGTGTGTGTCACAGGCCATTCGATGACTATCTTAGACAAAGCGAACGCGGCTTCTCCTCCTCCCCAGTTGATCGGTGATGGATTGTGTTCTCACTGTGACAGCATTCACACGTGTGAAACACTTAAAGCCTGGCTCAAGGGTTCGGGTCGGGTGTGTATCGGTTGTGGTTAAAGATAGACCACACCTTCGGGGATGAGAGTAAGCTGAGGCAATGTCCTCAAAGGTATGTGCAACTAATGAGAGTGTGTGTGTGTGTGCGTGTGTGTCCTATATAAGGTGCCTATAGGAGGTGTTGGAATGTTGAGGGTAAGGGGGGGCCTCTCTTCCTCACGCACCCGCACACACACACACACACACACACACACACACACACACACACACACTCCCTACTATCACGTTTCTGTATTTTTGTTGTTTGTGTTTTCAAACTGTGACAGGACTCTAAACGGTATAAGTGACATCATACGAGTAAAGACTAAAAAACTAAGAGACTTGAGTTCCTCCTCCTCTCCCAGCGTTCCGGTCCTCTCTAAACTCTTCTCCCGACCTTAATGAGATGTTTTCATGGCAGAGTAAACACAGATTAGCCTGCAATCTTCTCCTCCAGTGGGAAGTTTTGCTAAAAGATAAAACTCTCAGCTGTCACATCCTGAGTGAGGCATCTTATCCTGTCTGCCGACAACACAGACAGACAGACAGACACAATCATCCGCTGTCAGCTGTGGAGACACATCAGCGTTGACCTCTGACCTCAGGTTGAACCAGAGAGCTTAGCTTTCACCTCCGCCGGCAGCGAGTCAGGCTGATTTGTTTATCTTGCGTCTTTACATTCCTGGATCAGCGTGTTCCCTGCTGTGAGCATCGTGGCACAAAGCCTTGACCCAGATTGTGTAAAAATATTCCAACATCAAGCAATCTAGAGGAAATTCAACATGAAATCAAATTGAGTTGTTTTGTTTTGTTCCTGACACCGTGTCACTTAAAGCAGCCGGGACACAGACGAGTATCACCAGGGGAACGGTGTGTGTGTGTGAGAGGGCATGAATATGTAGAGCCTCAGATGTGAAGCTGTGTGTTCAGATGTGAGGAAACTCAATCAATTAGCCAGCTGAGGCCCGACAGAGACACTAAAGTGAGCTCATATGATGGCATGATGCACTCAACCTGCCACTATGAATGATGGGAGGTTGGGAGGGGAGGAAGAGGATGACCTTCAGATCATCACAGTACAGACACACACACACATATAAACATACGCACAGGCCACAATGACTGGACAGAATCTCAGTCAGGGACATAAATCCATCCAGAGGTTTCGAAGATGAGGAAACAAATCAAAGACGGAGAGAAAACTAAAATGTCCTCTTGGTAACAGAGGAGGAAACGCTGACTCATACGGTATAAAATGTCCCTCAGTCAGGGTCGCTGCCAAGCAACGCAAAGCCACCGGGGGCGGGGCCAGGCTAGTGCCAGGCAACAGACTTCAGGTGTGTGTGTGTGTGTGTGTGTGTGTGTGTGTGTGTGTGTGTGTGTGAGTGTGTGTGGAGGCCCTGATTCCCTCTGAGGGGCTTAAGTCTTTCCTCTAGACATTCACATCCTCTGGTGAAAAACAACACTATTTATTATTAAACAATGTTGTCATTACGTTGTACTTTATGCTTTTTGATATTGTTAATTATTATTTATAGTATTTCTATTGTGTCCAGTTAGTAAATAGGTCTATTTAGACACTTTAAGTTTCATACTGTTTTATCAATTAGACATAATCAAGGTGAATACTGAATACTGAATACTAGAGACTGAATATCTATGCTTGTTTACTTCATTTGCAATTACTACAACTGACCACAAGGTGGCACCAATAGACTGAAATTAGTTCTGCTGGTCACTACAGCAAGTGGAATGGAGACTGTGTGTGCTTGTGTGTGTGTGTGTGTGTGTGTGTGTGTGTGTGTGTGTGTGTGTGTGTGTGTGTGTGTGTGTGTGTGTGTCCACATGCTGGTCACTTCACTGTCAGATTACATCAACAAACAACTTTATCTCATAGCCTGAGGGAAATGCAGTGCATTCATGTGTTTATGCGTGTGTGTGTGTGTGTGTGTGTGTGTGTGTGTTTAGCGTGTATGTGTGTGTGTGTGTGTACAGATAGCAATCTTTCGTCAGGGATAAATGCTGCTCCATTTCAAATACTCCAGGCCTAAACGTGGTCACTGTGGAACTGCCACTTTCGAGGACACACACCCACACACACACACTAGAGTGGGGTTGCTACATGAAGCCTGTCTGACCCCTGGAGTCAACTGTTGTCCCTTCACTCTGGTTAGAAGACAAATCCCCTCATTCCTACGGCCACGTGCTCCATTATTCCACCATCTATTATTCCATCAGAGAGCTCTATGTGTGTGTGTGTGTGTGTGTGTGTGTGTCTGTGTGTGGTTCCATTATTCTCTGGTAAGAATCTGCAGGCTTAGCTAAGAGAGCGTTTCCCTGTAAGCCTTACTTGTGCACTTATGTGTACCTACAGTATATCCATGGAGACAAAGACGAAGGTGAAGCAGGTGCTGACGTTCGACCTTTGACCCCTGACCTAGAGCTGCAGCTGACTCCAACATTTCAATTCACTGTCTATACGTCAGGCTGTGTTTGTGTGTGTGCTGGTCTGGAGTATGGATGCCCACTTAGTTTGAATTTAATCAGTCACGCAGACACACACACACCATAATCACCCACAAAGACATGAACTCTTATCTTAAGTATCTGTATTCAGGCAAATGTATGTATGTATGTATGTATGTGTGTATGTGTGTGTGTGTGTGTGTGTGTGTGTGTGTGTGTGTGTGTGTGTGTCTCTGTGTGTGTGTGACATCTGTGCAACAGCTGAATCCATCATGGAGGTGTAGGGGGTGGGGGGAATCACACTTACTGAGGTGCGTACAACGCGTGTGTATTCGCCACGCTGTCGATTTATGAGGTGAGAGGCCCAGACTGTGTTAATAGAGAGAGGGAGAGAGAGGGAGAGAAAGAGAAAAAGAGAGAGAGAGACTGAGAGAAAGAAAGAAAGAAAGAAAGAGAGAGAGAGAGAGAGAGAGAGAGAGAGAGAGAGAGAGAGAGAGAGAGAGAGAGAGAGAGAGAGAAATGAGGCGCTACTTTAGCATGCAAAGGATTAAAGTTTTAGAAAGGAGTGGCACTATAGTTTACAAGACAAATGAACTCCAGTAATCTGAGCAGGGCACACACACACACACACCAAAGAGGCCTGTGTCCAGTGCTTGCAGGAGAGAGAGGGAGAAGGAGATCGAGAGGTAGAGAGAGAGAGGGTGCGGTCAAATCAGTGCATTCCTGATCAGTCATGCCTGAGCTCCTCCGCTCCGGCAGACCTGGGACCAGATGCACCGGCGGTCCGTCTGAGCCTGGGACGGTATGGAGCGGCGACGCTTCACACTACACATCACACTGAGTGTAACCATGTGCAGATGGCTGATATTTATGATAGAGGAGTGTGTGGGTGACGTGTGAAACATTTGCAAGTCAAGTGTGAAGATTTACAGTTAAAGTTAAATAGTTTAATCTAACTCAGCCATTACAACCCAGCTGAGTACTGTGAGGACAGAACCGGCTGAGGCTGATTGAATATAAGACTGTCCAGCATCTAAATTACATCATTTCTGTCTCATTTCTGTCTGCTGAATTGAGAAGGAGGTCAAAAGAGAGACGCACGCCCCTCATGCACACAAATAAACAATGTCCACAATCCACAACAGTCACAGACAATGGAGCCGCTGCAGGGTGACTCTTCATCGCTCCCAAGATGAAGAATCTGATAACACTATATTGATCCCTGAGGGGGAAACTCGTCCAGGGACACCAAACAAAGGAAATAATGCAACGTGTTCTTCTGGAAGTCAAAAGTTAGAAGATGCAAACCAAAGATCCGGGACGTTGTGGCTTCAAACCTCGCCGCCGTGCAAACAGTGTTTCCTGTTTATCATCATGCCGGGCAGCATGTGTGTGTGTGTCATCGCTACAGTATTCACTTAGCCTGTGTGATTCAAACATGTGGCTGGACTGGTTTTTGAAAATCACACAGGTAACAATGCACACTGTATGCACGTGCCTGCGTGTGTGTGTGTGTGTGTATGTGTGTGTGTGTGTGCGTGTGTGTGTGTGTGTGTGTGTGTGTGTCAGATTTGCCCCAACCTGAGCGGAGGGAGTCTGACGGAGGGGAAGCACCAGTCGGGTCGTAACAATGTTCATCTTGGAGCCACACATGGACACACACCAACCCAAAGACAAACACTGGCACACGTGTCACACACACACCGCAAACACAACACAAACTCTCTGACCTTCATGACGGTGCAGGATGTTTCACACTAAACATGTTGATATGTGCACCTAAAGTCTTATAATGTTCTACGAGGCCTTTACTTGATGTGAAAACAAACATTGCAGTGTGTCTCCGCTCCTTCAGTTCAGTTTATAAAATAAGAATAAAAGAATAAAGCGACCTGCATCTTTCTGCTGTTCATACCAAAGATGTTAATGTTTGCATTTGTGTTAAGAGCATCTTAATGTGCTGGGTCACCATGGAGACGGAGTGCGCGTGACCTCCCACCCGTAGCCTTAAACCACCCAGGTGGGGGAGGAGCTGACCGGAGCCACGCCCTCATTCATGTCTGCAGACCTGAGTGACCTCATGATTGTAGAGACACGCTCAGGCTTCATTTGGATTCACTGCACTTATAAGTTTGTTTATTAAATTATCTAATTTGCTGCGGGCTCCAGCGTCCCGCGAGAGACAAACGGAGACACTTTATCATTTCTCAAACATTTCCATTTGCTTTTATTTCACTCTGCTGGCATGTGATTTTTACAAAAGCAATAAACCGCTGCAGGCCGCAGTTTACAGCGGTTTGGGATTCATTTCTTACGCATGTCCCAGAGGGGGGAGACGGTTGGAAGCTGTCGGGGAGGACTTGGACAGTCAAGACAGAGAGGCGAAGACAAAAGTTCAGCTCATGCGTTGACAACCAATCTGGCAACCCCGGCACAGGCCTGATCTGGCAACCCGCCCACTCAAACCCCACGAGGGACTGCTTACTACAGGTGCTGGTGTCTCTTTGTGTCTGTGTGTCTGTGTGTGTGTGAGGGCCTAAGACAAGAGCTGAGAAAGTAGAGTAAGTGGGCTTAAAGCAGAGGTGTGTGTTGGTGAGCATGTGTGTGTTTGGTGGTGTGTTATGAGGTGTAAGTCTTATGTGCCATGTGTTTACATATAAAAGGCGTTTTTAACGAGCACACGAGCCGAGCAGAGTTTGGGAGAAACGGTCATAAAAGCCAGGGTGTGTGAAATAACAGTAGCAGCGGCCGACAATGCAAGACAACCCGAGTGTGTGTGTGGCCCTGAGCCACCCGTGTCTGTGTCTGTGTGTATGTGTGTGTGTGTGTGGCTGTGGGGGTGTGCTGCTGCTACCAGGAAGCACACTTCCAAACTCCCAACTCCTCCAGAAACACTCAGCACCGGCATTGACGCCGATTTAAAGAGGGGAGGGGGAGGAATCAGACGAGACTGCAGATCAAAGAAGAAGAAGAAGAAGAGACGCCACAAGAGAAGACAAATAAAGACAAGAGATCTAGAGAGAGACAGAGAGAATTATGCTGATTGAGCAGGCGGTAGGCCGACCGTTACCGGGACAATAGCGGCTGACTTGACACACACACACACACACACACACACACACACAGAGAAACAAGTTCGTTATTCTGGGCCCATCCCTCTTAGTGACCGATCCTCAGGCAGTAATCTCTGCATGCCAACGAGCACAAAACTCCTTTAAATTCTGGACTGAGACCAGCTTTGATTTACACACACACACATACACACACACACACACACAGATTCTTGTCTACAACCTCTTTCAGCCCTGTTGGCTTACGTTCCTCAGTCCGGATCCAAGAGCAGCTCCTAAAGCGGCTCCTCCAGCCTGTGAGGGATTTATGTCTGAATCCAGATCAGATCCTGCTGGAGCGACCAGCTGGCAGCGCCGACTTCCAGCCGCCGCACACTGGGGTTTCAAGGCACATTACAGCGAAACCACCGGTGTAATGGGGAGCCGACACACACACACACACACGTAGACATTCACACAATAGATCATACACACACACACACGCAAGCTCAAATAGAGGCTTTGGGGTAGAACACACCCTCATGGCGTAATATAAACAAAGAAGGAGTTCATATTCACTGTGCTACCATTAACCATATAATGTGATGAGACTGTCAAAACACGCACACACACACACCAATCCAAACACACACACACACACCAATCAAAAATAGACTTCCCCATAGGAAAGCCTCCCACGGGCTGTCAGAAGTTTGAGAGGAGAGTTCCATATGGCCACCCTCCATTTCTCTCCCTCTTTCCTTCCCCCCATCTGTCTCTCTCCATCTCCTCGCGTCCCTTTGTCTCCTCTCTCCTTCCCTCTCTCTCTCTCAGGCTCGTCTTTCCTTCCTGGGCTTTGCTCCTCTTTTGTTTGACCACCTGAAATCCAGCGGAGGGAAATCACCGCTCCAACATTCCCCCTCTGTTATTCTGCCTCTCGCCCTCACCCGGCACTCGTTCCTTTTGCCCCCCCCGCCCGTCTGCTCTTCGTCTTATCGCGGCGTCTCTCTTTTCTCAAACACAGCCGTTCTTTGTGTCTCCTGAGTCGGAGGGGGGTGGGGGGGTGGAACACAAACTCTCAGCCCACCTCGGACTCGGAGCCAAAGGCCACTGGCCCTGCCCACCCACCCACAGCGCGGCGGCACAGTGGGGATTTTCCCCCTTGTGTGTGTGTGTGTGTGTGTGTGTCTGTTTGGGCTTTCATGCCCGTCTGCCTGCATGCGTCTGTGTGTCATTGTGCGCACAGGTGTGTGTGTGTGTGTGTGTGTGTGTGTGTGTGTGTGTGTGTGTGTGTGTGTGTGTGTGTGTGTGTGTGTGTGTGTGTGTATGTGTCATGTGCTGAGATCTGTGACATATTTGTCTTTGCATGTGCGAGTCTCTGCATGTGTGTGTGTGTGTGTGTGTGTGTGTGTGTGTGTGTGTGTGTGTGTGTGTGTAAACCACATCAAGTGACTCGCTCCTCCACTTCGATCGAAAACAAAGCGGAAACCCGACTCCCCCGTCTCAAACTCCACACATAACACCCGGCACAAACTCGATTGTTGACAGAAGAAGCGTAGATTTTCCACAAACACCATAAAAGTGTAATTCATCCCGCGCCTACTACAGATATTGTGTATTTTTCATTGTATCTCAT
>NW_027466945.1:1390000-1397500 GCF_046128005.1 Genypterus blacodes | reverse complement strand
TATCCAGTTGGGGGTCATCAGCGTACACACACACACACACACACACACACACACACACACACACACACACACACACACACACACACACACACACACACACACACACACACACACACACACACACACACACACACACACACACACACACACACACACACACACACACACACACACACACACACACACACACACACACACACACAGTTCTGAAACACACTCTTGGTGAGGCTAAGCTGAGTAATCACAGCTGCAGTGTGTGAGTGTGGGCGGTTTTGATGGGAACTATTCTGGTCCGGCCTGCGTGAAAACTTGACTTTCTTATGCACCTTTGCCTCGTGTGTGTGTGTGTGTGTGTGTGTGTGTGTGTGTGTGTGTGTGTGTGTGTGTGTGTGTGTGTGTGTGTGTGTGTGTGTGTGTGTGTGTGTGTGTGTGTGTGTGTGTGTCTTTACAGACCTGCAGCAGCTGAGAAGCTCCCCCTCCCTCTGCCTCTTCCTCCTTCAGCTCTGCCCCCTCCCCCTCCTCACCTCTCCGACACTTTCCCTGCACGTGCTCACATTCTCCAGCGTTCTCATCCTCCCTTCATCATCATCTCCTTCCTCTGCTTCCTAACCCTCGCTGCCCTCCTCCAGCTTCCTCTCTCTAACGCTTTCTCACCTCCGGCTCCCTTTCCCCCGTCCGTCCCTGTGTGTGTGATCATGGAGAGCTCTCTTAAACTCCACTCAGGCTCATGAAGCGACGGTACAAATGTTCCTCTCAACAAGAACAAAAGGTTAGAAACAGACTTGGTCTTCCTCTCAATGGAAGAAGTAAACTCTGAATCAACCCTGAGCTGTGTTTAAAGCCGTTGAAAACTCTGTAATTATGGTTTCTGAGTGTGTGAAGAACTCCCAGCACCCGGCGCTTGTTGCATTGTTTGCCATAATCATAACTCGCAAAGAATCCGGAAACATTCTGACGATCCCTTTTCCGCGCGGTGGATTCATCAGTGCCGCTCGGCTTTTCCAGCGCGGCAGGAAACGGCGGTGACAGACGCGTCGCATCCTGTGACGCTGGGGAGACGAGGGAGTTAGGAGCGGGCGGAGCCGCCGGGATGAGGGGCAGCTGTCCGGTTTTTTTTTCCCTCTGTGTAGTCTGGGGGTCTGGAGGATGGGGAAGGGGACAGGAAATGGAACAGGATGGAGCAGAATGGAGCTGACAGCGCCGTCACCCACAGGATGCTGGGAAACCTGCATCTCTGACTAAAGGGTGGATGGTTCAAATTGCGGGACGGAGGGAAGAGGTCAGTCAATAAGTCGAAAAAAGGTGGACCAGATGATTCCTGATGATCTTGACAACAATCCAATGTTAAGGTTTTAATTGTATCCTCTTTATCTAAACAGTTTGTTTGCACTTGAACTCTCTTAAGTCTTGCTTCAAACTGTTACAACACACACATCTGGGATCAGACCAGCAAACATTAAGAGCTTTAAGACCTTAACTCCCTCTTAATAACACAATAATTGGTGGAGTAAATTATGGACTTCTTCGCAACCTCATTTCAATTTGTCTCTGAATGCTTCATCCTCCTCCTCCTCCTCCTCCTCCTCCTACATTTCTTCGCTACTCTGTCGGGAGTGAATGCCAAAAATCTGCTACGTGTGAGAAATCTGCGAGTGGCGACCACAACTGTGCCGCCGCCACCGCCCCAGCGTTCACAAACGCACGCAGGAACACACACTCGCGTCACGTCTCCGTAGGCACCTTCTCACGCAACGAGCAGAGGAGATGAGGATTTCCTTCGTTGTTTTTCCGTCTTTCCTCTCTTCCTTCCTCCCGTTTCCCTCTGACTCCCCACTCACCCCTGCTGGAAAACTACCAGAGTGGGTAACAGAAGGAAAACAAGCAGTTGCACACACACACACACACACATGAGGAGGGCACGGGAAAAAAAGAGAGAAAGACTCGACATGTACGTGAATCTGAACATGAACACACACACACACACACTAAAGCTGGAGAGGGAAGAAGCAGAATTAAAACGTGGGCGAAGGCACAATGACACACACACACACACCCACACCCACACCCACACCCACACACACACACACACTGAAGCAATGGAGATGTTGTTTGATGAAGTTGGGAAACACACACACTCGATCATGACTCGACCCCTTGTGATGGCTGACACACAGACAAACACACACCCACACAAATAAAACATCAGATCGAAAGCTTCTGCACATCTTACACAACGTCTGGGTGGAACTGACAAGCTGCACGGTAAGGGGGTGTGTGTGTGTGCGTGTGTGTCTGGAGAGTATCATTAAAGGCCTTTGAGATGAGAGACACACAACGGAGAGAGAAGCTGCTATCTTCAAACGTCAACACCACCCAGGAGCAGAAGCACGCCGACCACACGGCCTGGATGTGAGCCTGTGTGCTCTCAGAGTGATGTCATGATTGGGTTTCACCTCACGGCGTCTCTAAACGACGCCTCGAGTCCCCCCGCCATGGAAGAGTTCCTCGCCGCCCTCCTTTTCCCCTTTCACTTTCCTCCAGAAGACGCAAACTCTAGCCGTGATTTGTCCCGTTGCTGGAAACTTTGCCTTTGTGCGAGCGGCGCTGCAGGAATGTGGCCTCTTCCTGTTTTCGTGCCATTAGGTGACACGAAAAATCCGACCGGGCCGTGCGAGCCGGGACAAACTGGTGAGCTGGGAGATGAAAGGGAAACGTCAGTTTTGCTGGAGGGCGATACGGGATACGCCACAGAGAAAGGGTCGCAAACAAACACACACACACACACACAGCCCTGAGGGAAAGTGTGTGACGACTGTCGCACAGCAGAAACCAGATTAATCCAGTTAATCCAGCCGAGGTGTGTGTGTAAGCGAGGGTGGAGCACGCCTGATATAGAAAGATGCTATGCAAAAGGAGCGCATGTAAATTTGACCCGATTCCATTTCTACTGTCCCGCTGACCTACAAGGAAGTTCAAACACAAACAGCTCAGCCGCCTCACTGTGTGTGTGTGTGTGTGTGTGTGTGTGTGTGTGTGTGTGTGTGTGTCTGTGTGTGTACGTGTGTGTGCATGCACCGACGTTTGCAGGCATGTGTTTGCATATGGAGTAGGCGCACATCTAAGTTATGATGTTGCTGCTTTTGCAGTTGTTCGGCCTATGCTGTGTGTGTGTGCGTGTGTTCGTGTGTGTGTGTGTGTGTGTGTGGTAGACATGAGCTCATACGATTGGCTTCTGTGTGAGACGGACCGATGGGGAGGAGAGATTAAATAAAGGAGAGAGGGAGAGAAACTTGGATGCTGTGGTCCAACGGTGTTTTGAAACTGAAGCATGAGCTCATCAGTGTAAACAAAGGTGGTGAAGTGAACTGAACAGATCAATTTCTGATCATTCCACGTAGAAATGCTGAGCTCCTTCTTCCCCCACGTGTCCTGTATGTATAACGCCATGATTCAATCCAGCTCTGGGCCGTCACACACCCCTCTGTATTACATAAGCGTGACGCCCCGGAGGAGAGGAACGGGGAGCAACCTTTCATTGCCACGCCGCACATGTGGCACGACTTAAGACAACTACACCCAAAACACTCCGCCCAGGACGACGGAGGAGAGCGGGGGAAAGAAGCTCGCCGCAAACTAATCTGCCGCCGATTAAATGTGGACCCCGTAGTTTGGGGGTCTTTACGCGGCAAAGACGAGATACAAAGGGGATGAGAGGAGGAGGAGAGGAAGAGAGGAGAGGAGGAGTGGAGGACCTCGTATGTGTCACCTCCCTGCTCCTGAAATTGCCTCCCTCCTCCTCCTAACCGCTTCCCTAACCCGCAACCACATGAAAGGCTCACTGGGTTGGGTTCCCATATGGTGTGGAGACAAGAGGGTGTGTGTGTGTGTGTGTGTGTGTGTGTGTGTGTGTGTGTGTGTGTGGAGGAGTGTGTGTGTGGAGGGCTTAGCTAGTTTAGGGGGGCTCCCTCCGACCTCCTGCCCTCAGCCTTCAGAAGACGCATACCCAGCTGTTTTCCTGAAGAGCCGCTCACTCTCTCTCCGTGACACACACACACACACACATGCACACACACATGCACACACACTTCCAGGCCAATTAGGACACCCTGTTATGTTGTTAGTGCCCGTTTACCATAAACTCTCCTCTCTCTCCCTTCATCTTCAGCCCTTCCCCTCCCGACCCGGGCCAGTTTTCCTTCTTCTCCCTCCTCTTCCATCCACTCTTCCACTCCTCCCCTCACACATCATTGAAGACACAAAGATTATTAAATCCTATAAACTTTTCTTCCCCCTCTCCACCTTTCTCCATCTTTCCCTCTTGGCTTCCCTCCCACTTCTCTTTCTAAGGAATCCCTAAGATGTGACCGTTGCAAAATGGTCAAGCGCTTGCTGTGAAGGCTTAAGGCTGGCCAAGAATTTGTGAGTGTGCGTGTGTATGTGTGTGCATGTGTGTGTGTCTCTGTGTGCGCACTGGTCTGCCAGAGAGAATTTGCCTCTTTCCTCTCCGTTGTGTCCGGCTCCGTCTGATTTGTCTTCCTCGGCTGAGAGCAAATCGGTCCGAAACCTTTTGAAAAACCGAGGCGGACAAAGGCAAAGAGGGAGAGGAGGAGGAGGAGGAGGGAGTAATGAAGGGTAGAAGAGGGAGAGAGAGAGAGAGAAAAGAGGAGAATGTGGGGGATACTATAAGGTCAGTATCACAGTACGACTGCATTCAGGCGGTTGAGTCAGAGAACTGAGAGTGAAACAAAAGTCTAGAAGGTGAACTTGACAACAAAGCGTGCCTCTATGGAGTGTATTGCCAAAATACGAGGTAAATTTGTTTGGCCTTCATATCGGACTGATAGGGGACGGAGCTTTGGACCTGTCAGATCCTTTATTTACAGACTTTGTAAGGTTACTTCACTCATTCTTCCTCATGTGTTTGTCTCTTGGTGTTCTGTGGCCAGTGAGGCAAGAGAACAAGCGATTGTTGTGAGGAGCTTTGGAGAAAACCGTTGCACCGGTGAAGGTTTGCTCGCTCAAAAGAACATTGTTGAGTTTCAGTGTAAATTCCTCTTTCTGTTGTCTTTAACCAGCTCTCCATCACGCAGAGGTTTTGATCCACAGCTGTGTGTGGGAGTCCAAACGCTCCACCAGGGGAGGAGGCCCCCTACTTTCCAGACAAGTTTCTGGATGTACTGTTTTATTATTCATACTCATTACTCCCTGTGGTCTGTGTGTGTGTGTGTGTGTGTGTGTGTGTGTGTGTGTGTGTGTGTGTGTGTGTGTGTGTCTCAGACCTACTGTAGATGTTCAGATGCTTACTAGTCGATATGATTCGCGCAAACACACAGGCAAAGGGTACAAGTGCAAGAAAAAGAGCAGGTCTTTCCTTTTGCTTCTCGGAGGCTGAGCAGAGGAGAGAAGGAGAGAGAGACGAGACAGACGAGAAGAGCGCCGCCGCGTTCAGCACAAAGGCCGGTCTCATTTATAAATGATTGATAAAAGAGAAAGATAGATGGATTTCCCTTTTCCCTCCTGACCCAGGGGTGGGGTGGGGGGGTCTGACATTTCCATCCAGACCACTCATCAATGCCTCTGTCTTTCCACAACAAAGACCCACAGTCTCATCTCCAAAACCTCCAGGGTCTCGGGTAGGAGGCCCTGAGGAACTCCGCTCCCGAAGGGCAAGAGCCTTTCCTGGGCCTGTTAACCTGCTTCATCAACAGGAACCTCTAGCCACCGGACCGACAGTCCCCAGGAGGCACGGGGGGGGCTGGGGTTGGTAGGGGGGGTTGGGGTTGAGGCCCCCCTAACGGTTACGGGGTGCAGCTGATGGGGAGTTCCAGCATACCAATGGGGCGCAGGGTTGGGGCTGAGGGCGCTGGGTTGAAGGGAGGGGCCTTAGCTTTTATGTGGAGGCTGGTTAGACTGCTGCAGGCCTCATTGGGGTTCAAACGGATCAAAGGCAGGAGGGAGGGAGTGTGTGTGTGTGTGTGTGTGGATGTGAGAGGGACAGAGAGGGGGGAAAATGGTAAGTGCAGAGAAAATTGACAAATGGTTTATGGTTTGGACCCACTGTGCATGTACATGTGTGTGTGATGCTCAACAGACAAATGTCCCGTTTAAACACAAAACAAAACGCACTATAATCTCTATATACTCCTTTAACGATACACAACACAGGGCAGAGAAGCACAACCACAGCCTGCACCGTAACAAGAACTGGGACCGGAACAATTGAGGCGCTGGAACAACACCCTGAGCTAGTGCGATCCCACACGGATACAGTGGAGAGCGTGTGTGTGTGTACGTGTGTGCGTTGATGCTTTTCCCTGCGAGGGAGGAACCAGATCCCGGCCGCGTCCAACAGAGGTGAAACTGCCCGGCGACTCGGGGCCCAGATGACTGAGCTGACAGGTGCACAATAACGGCCACCTGATACACTCGGATCAGCAGACGACACCCGGCGATGACGGCAACACATCTGCCTCCAATCTGCATCATTTAAAATCGCTTTGGCTCAAACGCCTTTAAAGATACAGGCGGCTACTTTTAGTGACTTTCCTACGCGTTCAAATCGGCAACTAATGTCCCGGAAACTCATGGATGAACGGAAACAAACGGGAATTCTGACAGAACAGGAGGCGGAGGAGGGAATTATAGTTTTGGTGACAAAATGGATGCGGGTTGCTTTGGTGCGAGATGAAGGAAACGAGTGTGTGTGTGCTCTGTTCCAACTTGGGAGGCCGATTTTGGCGCCACATCAGTGGGCAGCTCAGATCTTTTGTTTATAGCACCTGAGGCTTGGGAAGACACCAAATCCAACATGCATGATGCTCAACGTCTGCCTCGCTCGCTCGCTCGCACACACACACACACACACACACACACACACACACACACACACACACACACACACACACACACACACACACACACACACACACACACACACACACACACACACACACACACACACACACACACACACACACACACACACACGGTCCTTCCCTTTTATGACCGCAGACAGACAGAGAAAGGTGAAACACACAGCTGAGTCAATACACTGGGACACGCACTCGCCCCGACTCGCTGACTCAGTCGTGACCAAAAAGGTTTGGCTTTGGAATCCTGAGTCTGCCCGAGTGAGGAAACGCTCCTTCCCACTTTCAGTGAGGAACGCCGACCTCGCTCAGAGGCGGAACAGAGGAAGAATCAGTGTAAACACGTGAACACAGAGCGACATCGTGACCCCAGCTGGGATTAAAGTGACTCACCGCACATTAAGAAGATAAAAGACAACATCAAAGTTAAAGGGAACGTATAATTACTGTAATTACACGCCAACACACCCACTACGAACTAACAGGTAAAATACACACACACACACACACACACACAGTCTAATACAGTGAAACCTCCTCCAGTCTCCACCCTCACTGTGCAGACTGCAACAGGGATTAAAGCAGATTAAACATTCTATAGTTTGACCAAATCATATTTCTCATAATCCAC